>NW_025544782.1:2459600-2461030 GCF_000003525.1 Blastomyces dermatitidis ER-3 | reverse complement strand
ATACACTGCATATCTATTCAAAAATAGAAATATGAGAATAGTGTGATCTTCAAGTTATGTGAATGATATTGATCTAGTCTACAGCTCAAAAACTATTAAAAAGAATTTAAAAGTGATTGAAGAAGCTGCAAAGAAAATCTTTGTTAGAGCAGATATTAATCAAACTCAATTTAATATAAATAAAACTGAGTTAATTCATTTCTTTTCTAGATTCAATGAGAAAGAACTATCTCTAACTCTTTTAAATAGAGAGATTAAACCCAGTGTAAATGTCAAATGATTAGAAGTATGATTAAACTTCAAGTTGAATTTTAAATATCACATTCAACAAAGAACTGTCAAGGCAGAAAGACTATTGAATAACATAATCAGACTATGAAATACAGAGAGAGATCTATTCTTCCAGACTATGAGACAGTTATATATAGTTTGTATTACATCAATAGCTGATTATGAAGTTCAAGTTTGATGAAATAATCAAGAGAATTTCCCTGAACTCTTTCAAAGTCTGTAAAACAGAGTCTTGAGAAGAATTCTGAGAGTATTCAAATCATCTTCTATTAAAATAATGAAAATTGAAGCTTCAATTTCTTCTTCTGCTATTAGATTTGAAAAGACCTGTATGAACTATACTGTGAGAGTTATGAAGATGATCTCAAATTATATAATCAGAGAAAGAGTCTCTTCTTCATTTTCATCAATTAACTCTTGAAATGAACTGAATTGAAATAGATTTCTTGATTGAAATGAAAATAATTCTTCAAAGAAAATGTCTTCTCAACTATACAGACTATACTCTCTGATTAAAAATTAATTTTCTTCTTTAAATATTGAAAAAGTTGATCATGAGAAGTTATCTCTCTGAAGAGAAAAGCTTGAATCTCTTATAGACTTATAAATAAGTGAACTATCAAAATGTGATTCAAAGGTTGCTTAAGCCAGCGTACGATTACAGGCGTACGCCGGCTTCTTATATTGTAATCTCATACGCTAAATTAATTAGTGTATGCTATGGCCCCTTTACACTCGTACACGTATGCTAGTAGTTCGGAAGCGGCCGCGGTATTATCTGACAGTTGTATGTTCTTCTGAATCACATCCTTCCTCACCAGATTCAGTCACACTCATGTGATCATGTCATACACCCTAGCTTCATGTGAATTAGCTCGTCACTAGTGTTTCACAATTGTGTGATCTATCTCTGATTTGGCTAGCATTCTGCATATGCCCTCATAAGAAACTTTCACTATATTACATCACTCATTCACTAACTTTTCTCATTCTTCAATCATCTTCTTCATCATCATTATTATTGATGTTACTATCTCATTCAAGATTTCTATCTCTTCTTCTGTTTAACTCCTTTTCATCTGTTCATCTATTATATCAGACATGTTTCTGACATGGCCTCTCATTCTCATAACAAGCAT
>NW_025544782.1:2458568-2459430 GCF_000003525.1 Blastomyces dermatitidis ER-3 | reverse complement strand
GTGTTTTCTGACATGATTTTGTGTGGACACAGATGCTGATATGTTTGTTTTTATTTGTATAGAATTGTCACATATTGACAGATCTGTGTCTGCTGATAATAGTGAACTCAATGTTAAATCATTGATTGAGAACTTGAAGAACATGATAATGAAGAAATTGTCTGTGTCATGTGTAGCTGAGTCTTCTGTGTCTCTTTCTTCTCTCTCTGTTTCTTTCTCTGCTGCTTTCCCTCAATCTTCTACACCTGTCTCTGTGTCTGGTTCTCCTGCTCCCGCTATCCCTGTTCCCGCGACTCTCACTTCTGCTACTTCTGGTTTTACTGCCTCTGCTTTTGTTATCAGCTCTTCCTGATTCAAGGAGATGTTGTATAGACTTAATAAACTATATCTCTCAGTATATACACTTTCATTCTTCTTACTGACTCTCAGAATAATTTATTGTATGAAGACTGTGTATAATACAACTATCTGAAGCTCAGTTACAGACACTGATTATTACATTTATTTTAAATATTTATGATAAGATAATTATTTATTCATATCAGAGAATCATCTCTCTTCTCAACAGTGTTAAGATTATAAGTCTTTTTCTTTTCATCTTTTTAATCTAATACTGATTTTTCTGTTCTTAAAGAAAATTGTTATGAGTTTTACTATACATAAGATTATGATATTCACAGACATTAAGAAACTTTTCATGACTGTAAAGTTCAATATTATCAGAATATTCACTCTGATGAATTTCTTTGAAATGATAGATCTATATCAGCCTATTCTCTGATATCTGTTGTCTGACTTCATAGTGCAGGCAAAAGATATCCATGTTTTCAGAAACAGAAACATGAATGTCATACTCTTTTAC
>NW_025544782.1:2454382-2458468 GCF_000003525.1 Blastomyces dermatitidis ER-3 | reverse complement strand
TCTCTCTCTTTCTGAGAAGCCTCATGTGTGTTGTAATTATGTGTACAACTCTAAGGCCAGTGAGTGTTCATTTGATAACTGTTTCCATCTCTGATTTTGTGATTTTCATATACTAACAATGATTCTTAGTTGCTTCAGTGTCAGAGGTCATTCTGATTGAAGATGACAACACTGCTGAGACTACTCTCTTTCACTCTCAAGCTTCTTCTGTTACTTTCTCTCCCTTCTCCTCTCCTGCGGGGAAGGTTGTGCGCACACCAGATTGTAAGTGTTCAGCCCCGGGTGGCTTCTGTTGTTTATCCAGTTCTGTGTCTCCCTCTTTCATTTCCTCTGTCTTCACTCTCTCTTTCTTGACTTCTGATCCTGCAGGTCCTGTGCTCTTCTTCAATTTCTCTACACATACACATGCGCATTTCTATATTGGCATTCCAGTCAATCTTGCAATAAATGACATTAATGTTGTATGCAGAGCAGTAGAGAAATCAGAGATATGCACAGTGTTGTTGCAAGAGTGGCTTGCAGCTCTTGAATCTCTCACAGATCTCAAGTTTTGAGATTTCCTTTGTTTTTGGTGTTTTTCGGGTGGCATGGCATTAAAAATAGATTAAATGTGTGGTGTATGAAAATGAATGAGATGTGTATGATAACATTTGTCTTTTACAGCTGACTCTTACAGTTAATAATCAATTCATTATCTCTTTTCTTTTCTTATGCTTTTTCTTTATCTGCTAGTCACTACTCTTACATGACCTCTATATAATACAGTGTTCAGTGACTAGATTCAGCAGCTTTCATCTTTGTGATTCTGTCTCATGTATTATACTGTCTCTTTTCACTCACTCAGATCACTACAGTGAATGACTCATTAAAACTAATCTCATCTGACCTCTGAGTGTTCTCAGAGGTTGAGATGACTTGGTCTCATACATCTGCAGATGTTTCAGATAGTTCATCCTCTGTAATCTCTGTGATTAAACTGATATAAACAGATAAATTCAACTCTGAATTTCTTTTTCTTCTACAATCTGACTCATGTGCAAGTCTGCTGCTTTGAGACTGCTTTTTGCTATGTTGTGTCTGCTGTCTGTGATGCATTATCATACAATCAGCTACAGTCTCATCACTTATTGAAGTATGATATTTATCTGATTTCTTCATTTCTTCTCATTCTTTCCTTGTAATTGTGAAAAGATTGAAATAAGTGAGATTATCTAGTTAGTAAGTATCTATGATTTCTCTTACTTCATGACACTACTGACTGATCAGTCATGAAAGCAGTTTCAGAGATGATAGAGAAGGTGATAGCAAAGTTTCTACATAATGAGATCTATATCAACTATGAAATGCCATGCAAGATTCTAACTGATAACAGTGTGAATCTCATAGAAGAAGTAGTGAGGCATTTCATAAGTCAGTTACAGACAAGATATTGTAGAACAATATCATATTATCTGCAGATAAACAGAAAGATGAAACACTTGAATGAAATCTTGAGCAACATGCTGATGAAATATCTAGTGAGCAAGTCTATGAGACTATGAGATGAATATCTCAGACAGGCACTATTAGTCACACAGATTTAACAGCATGCAGTCTTCAAGTGTTCATCATTCTATCTGTTGTATGAATTGCATCCGCGCATTCTGAAGAATGCTTCAGAAAAGATGAGAAAGAGAGCAGTTGCAGACACAGTAGAAACAGCAGTTGTAGACACAACAGTCACAGACACAGAATCAAGATTGAAAGAGATCAGCCACACACATACAAAAGCTAATGAGTTACTCCTGAACTGAGCAATTCAATTGAAAAGAATACAAGACTCACTTGTTAAGAAATCAAGTCTCAAGATGAGAATGTGAGTTCTTATATACAATGAGAGTTCTGAGAAGTTTCAATCTAGATGATTTGAGCCATATAAAATACTCAAATCACATTCTCTGAGAATGTATACATTGAAAGAATCAGAGAGATGAGTCTTACACAACTTAATCAATAATTCATAACTTATAAAAGTAAGAGTGTAAGACCTGAGTGAATTATAATTATTCACAGCACTATCATCAGTGTTGAAAAAGAAGAGACTTATAATTGAAAAGTCTCATGAAGTAAGAGAAATCATAGATACTTACAAACTAGATAATCTCACTTATTTCAATCTTTTCACAATTACAAGGAAAGAATGAGAAGAAATGAAGAAATCAGATAAATATCATACTTCAATAAGTGATGAGACTGTAGCTGATTGTATGATAATGCATCACAGACAGCAGACACAACATAGCAAAAAGCAGTCTCAAAGCAGCAGACTTGCACATGAGTCAGATTGTAGAAGAAAAAGAAATTCAGAGTTGAATTTATCTGTTTATATCAGTTTAATCACAGAGATTACAGAGGATGAACTATCTGAAACATCTGCAGATGTATGAGACCAAGTCATCTCAACCTCTGAGAACACTCAGAGGTCAGATGAGATTAGTTTTAATGAGTCATTCACTGTAGTGATCTGAGTGAGTGAAAAGAGACAGTATAATACATGAGACAGAATCACAAAGATGAAAGCTGCTGAATCTAGTCACTGAACACTGTATTATATAGAGGTCATGTAAGAGTAGTGACTAGCAGATAAAGAAAAAGCATAAGAAAAGAAAAGAGATAATGAATTGATTATTAACTGTAAGAGTCAGCTGTAAAAGACAAATGTTATCATACACATCTCATTCATTTTCATACACCACACATTTAATCTATTTTTAATGCCATGCCACCCGAAAAACACCAAAAACAAAGGAAATCTCAAAACTTGAGATCTGTGAGAGATTCAAGAGCTGCAAGCCACTCTTGCAACAACACTGTGCATATCTCTGATTTCTCTACTGCTCTGCATACAACATTAATGTCATTTATTGCAAGATTGACTGGAATGCCAATATAGAAATGCGCATGTGTATGTGTAGAGAAATTGAAGAAGAGCACAGGACCTGCAGGATCAGAAGTCAAGAAAGAGAGAGTGAAGACAGAGGAAATGAAAGAGGGAGACACAGAACTGGATAAACAACAGAAGCCACCCGGGGCTGAACACTTACAATCTGGTGTGCGCACAACCTTCCCCGCAGGAGAGGAGAAGGGAGAGAAAGTAACAGAAGAAGCTTGAGAGTGAAAGAGAGTAGTCTCAGCAGTGTTGTCATCTTCAATCAGAATGACCTCTGACACTGAAGCAACTAAGAATCATTGTTAGTATATGAAAATCACAAAATCAGAGATGGAAACAGTTATCAAATGAACACTCACTGGCCTTAGAGTTGTACACATAATTACAACACACATGAGGCTTCTCAGAAAGAGAGAGAGAGACACAGGGGAATGCAGGAAGCAGAACACAGTGTGTGAACAGCTCATTCTCACAATAACATTTCAGATAAGGTGTACAAGCCTCATACCTGCAGGTGTAAAAGAGTATGACATTCATGTTTCTGTTTCTGAAAACATGGATATCTTTTGCCTGCACTATGAAGTCAGACAACAGATATCAGAGAATAGGCTGATATAGATCTATCATTTCAAAGAAATTCATCAGAGTGAATATTCTGATAATATTGAACTTTACAGTCATGAAAAGTTTCTTAATGTCTGTGAATATCATAATCTTATGTATAGTAAAACTCATAACAATTTTCTTTAAGAACAGAAAAATCAGTATTAGATTAAAAAGATGAAAAGAAAAAGACTTATAATCTTAACACTGTTGAGAAGAGAGATGATTCTCTGATATGAATAAATAATTATCTTATCATAAATATTTAAAATAAATGTAATAATCAGTGTCTGTAACTGAGCTTCAGATAGTTGTATTATACACAGTCTTCATACAATAAATTATTCTGAGAGTCAGTAAGAAGAATGAAAGTGTATATACTGAGAGATATAGTTTATTAAGTCTATACAACATCTCCTTGAATCAGGAAGAGCTGATAACAAAAGCAGAGCAGTAAAACCAGAAGTAGCAGAAGTGAGAGTCGCGGGAACAGGGATAGCGGGAGCAGGAGAACCAGACACAGAGACAGGTGTAGAAGATTGAGGGAAAGCAGC
>NW_025544782.1:2447007-2454282 GCF_000003525.1 Blastomyces dermatitidis ER-3 | reverse complement strand
TGATTTAACATTGAGTTCACTATTATCAGCAGACACAGATCTGTCAATATGTGACAATTCTATACAAATAAAAACAAACATATCAGCATCTGTGTCCACACAAAATCATGTCAGAAAACACAATCAGAAACCCGCTGAGAAGAGAAACAGTCAAGAATGTACAAGAAGATGTGTCATCATTCATGATAATACATTATTCTGACAATCATTAGAAGATAAACAAGTCCTGACCACATTTCACAATGTATTACACTTACTGCTAACAAACTGCTTGATATGAGCACTACAATAATGCTTGTTATGAGAATGAGAGGCCATTGTCAGAAACATGTATGATATGATAGATGAACAGATGAAAAGAGTTAAACAGAAGAAGAGATAGAAATCTTGAATGAGATAGTAACATTCAATAATAATGATGATGAAGAAGATGATTGAAGAATGAGAAAAGTTAGTGAATGAGTGATGTAATATAGTGAAAGTTTCTTATGAGGGCATATGCAGAATGCTAGCCAAATCAGAGATAGATCACACAATTGTGAAACACTAGTGACGAGCTAATTCACATGAAGCTAGGGTGTATGACATGATCACATGAGTGTGACTGAATCTGGTGAGGAAGGATGTGATTCAGAAGAACATACAACTGTCAGATAATACCGCGGCCGCTTCCGAACTACTAGCATACGTGTACGAGTGTAAAGGGGCCATAGCATACACTAATTAATTTAGCGTATGAGATTACAATATAAGAAGCCGGCGTACGCCTGTAATCGTACGCTGGCTTAAGCAACCTTTGAATCACATTTTGATAGTTCACTTATTTATAAGTCTATAAGAGATTCAAGCTTTTCTCTTCAGAGAGATAACTTCTCATGATCAACTTTTTCAATATTTAAAGAAGAAAATTAATTTTTAATCAGAGAGTATAGTCTGTATAGTTGAGAAGACATTTTCTTTGAAGAATTATTTTCATTTCAATCAAGAAATCTATTTCAATTCAGTTCATTTCAAGAGTTAATTGATGAAAATGAAGAAGAGACTCTTTCTCTGATTATATAATTTGAGATCATCTTCATAACTCTCACAGTATAGTTCATACAGGTCTTTTCAAATCTAATAGCAGAAGAAGAAATTGAAGCTTCAATTTTCATTATTTTAATAGAAGATGATTTGAATACTCTCAGAATTCTTCTCAAGACTCTGTTTTACAGACTTTGAAAGAGTTCAGGGAAATTCTCTTGATTATTTCATCAAACTTGAACTTCATAATCAGCTATTGATGTAATACAAACTATATATAACTGTCTCATAGTCTGGAAGAATAGATCTCTCTCTGTATTTCATAGTCTGATTATGTTATTCAATAGTCTTTCTGCCTTGACAGTTCTTTGTTGAATGTGATATTTAAAATTCAACTTGAAGTTTAATCATACTTCTAATCATTTGACATTTACACTGGGTTTAATCTCTCTATTTAAAAGAGTTAGAGATAGTTCTTTCTCATTGAATCTAGAAAAGAAATGAATTAACTCAGTTTTATTTATATTAAATTGAGTTTGATTAATATCTGCTCTAACAAAGATTTTCTTTGCAGCTTCTTCAATCACTTTTAAATTCTTTTTAATAGTTTTTGAGCTGTAGACTAGATCAATATCATTCACATAACTTGAAGATCACACTATTCTCATATTTCTATTTTTGAATAGATATGCAGTGTATATTGCAAATAAAATGAGTGAGATTGAAGATTCTTATAATACTTCTATTTTTATCTCAGTCTTATCTTATTTCATTTCATCAAAGAAAAGTTGTATAATTCTTTTAGATATAAAACAGTTAACTCATTTTATTAGAGAAAGTGACAGTTTTAACATCTTCAAAGTCTGAATTAACTTTGACTTTGAAACATGATCAAATTCTTCTTTTGTATTAATAAAAACTGCAGTTGAGACCAGATCTTCATACTTTGCTATTTAAATATTATGAACAACTGAGAGAACAGTGTCAATTGCAGAACACTGTTTTCTATCTCTTATTTATTCAATGAATAAAAGAGAATTACTGATAGAGCTTATAAAAGATATTCAAGTAGCTATTATCTTTTCTAAAACCTTTTCTAGACAGTTCAATAGAGATATTACTCTATATGACTTAAGAATTGAAGTTTTTTCATTAGGTTTTTCAAGAATCACTTCAGTGGCTTCTCTTCAGCATTCAGAATGATATTCATTTTTCAAGAGATTGAAAAAGAGCTTAAAATATTCATTCTTTAAGTAGAAGTATATATTTTAAATAATTAAGTGATTAATTGAATCAGGCCCTGCAACAGTTTTAACTGAACTTGAGAAGATAGCTGACTCTAATTCATCTTATATAAGATCAGGCCATTCTCAGTTATTTTTATCAATATAGTTAAGAAGTTATATATTCTCTTTCTCTAAATCTGAATCTGATGAGTTTTGAAAGAGAGTTCTTATAAAAGCTTAACATTTTTTCTCAAAAGAGTTTGCTGTATATAATTCATTCTGAAACTCATATTCTAAGATTGAAAGTTTTGCTACACATCTTGTTTTAGTATAGTTAAAAGCTTTAAAAACTTCTTTTTCTTATACTTCTTCAAGAAATTTATTTCAGCAGTCTGTTTTAGCTTTTTTAATATCTGAAAAATATTCATTTCTGACAGCTTTAAACTTTATATCAGATTTTATATCATTCTTTCAATCTCTTCTAGCAGTAGTTAATTGTTTTCTTTTAGATGAGATATTCTCATTTTATCAAGATTTTGAATACTCAGAAGACTTTCTCTTTGAAATATTATCTTTAACACTTGTTAGAATAATAGATGTAATGAGCTTCTCTCTATTCTGAAGTATTTCATTTGAGATATCTTGACCAGGATTTCAATATATCTCACTCTGTCTTTGAGATTTTAACAGTTTTATACTTTTTTCAACTACTTTTCAATCAGCTTTTTCAAAGTTAAACTGATTAGAGAGAAGAGGGTTTTCATTTATTTATTTTTTACTCAGTTCAATATTAAATTGAATAATCTCATGACCTGATTCTGATGTTTTATTTGAATCAATAAATCAGTTTACAAGTCTTTTTTTCATTAGATTTTGTGACATGAAGGTTAAATCTATAATAGTAAGAAATACACAGTAGATAATGAATATTATAAAGACTCTGAGAAATGAATATTTTAAGAATACTATAGCTCTGCAATCTTCATTTTTTTATTTTTATTTTTTATTTTTTTCTTTTTCTTTTCTTTTTTTTTTCATTGTGATTTTTTCTTGTTTTTATTTTATTTCTTGTTTTTTATTTTTTTTTTTATATTTTATATTTTTTTCATAATTAAAATTATATGAATTATAATCTATGTTCAGAAAAGTAATAATATTTAATAATACTCTTTATTGAATTTTTAACAAATGAGTACTATGTTATGATATTATGTAAGTAAGAAATGATTTCATAATCTCATTTAATACTATTCTCAATAATGAAATCAGAATGAAAATGTAACTAAGAATTCAAATATATTCTTTATCTAGAACTAGATTTTTATTTGAAAAGTGAATCTGAGACCTTTAATATTTGAAATAATGTAATTTGAAATCAATGTGATGAATACAAATCATAATCAGAAGTAATACTTTCAGATAATATAATAACTGTAAAGTTTGATTCTGATCTCAGACACGGTCACACGGTCGGTCTATCTGAGACTGATAATACAGTAGAATGAATAATTCAGACTGTAAAGAACTATCTTTATAAGTTCTGTAATTATTTATAAGATAATTGATATAATCTTCTTCTATATATAGAAGTCATTATTAATGATTATAATATTATTTCAATAGATACAAGTCTGTTCTTTCTTATATATAATTATTATATAAAGATGTTGAATCTTCTAGAGATTATATATTTCATACTGAATCTCTGCAGTCTGATTCAGATCACTGATAATATAGTAATAAAGCTCTAAGTTATCTGTGACTGAGCAGAAGTCTTCATAATGAGTATTAAATAAGATTAAGAGAATCAATTTAATATCTGA
Source organism: Blastomyces dermatitidis ER-3 (assembly GCF_000003525.1). Classification (NCBI taxonomy): domain Eukaryota; kingdom Fungi; phylum Ascomycota; class Eurotiomycetes; order Onygenales; family Ajellomycetaceae; genus Blastomyces; species Blastomyces dermatitidis. The sequence goes on along the minus strand of NW_025544782.1, from coordinate 2,450,210 downwards.
TAAGATCTCACTGAGTGATATAAGATAGAAGATCTTATCTAATTAAATTCTAAAAATATACAGATCATATACTCATTCTGTACACTGAATTATTATCATACTAAATACAAAGTAATAGAAGTTTTAGACACTCACAACTATTATCTTAATATATTATCAGAAATTCATGATATCTTTCATATAAGCTTACTTCATCATGCTGTCATAGATTTCAAAGAGAAAATCTTCTGAGTATTCAAAATCTTGATAAAATGAGAATATCTCATCTAAAAGGAAAGAATTAGCTACTGCTAGAAGAAATTGAAAGAATGATGTAATATCTGATGAAGAGTTCAAAGCTGTCAGAAATGAATATTTTTCAGATATTAAAAGAGCTAAAACAGACTGCTGGAATAAATTTCTTGAAGAAGCACAAGAAAAGAAAGTTTTTAAAGCTTTCAACTATACTAAAACAAGAAGTGTAGCAAAACTTCCAGCCTTAAAATATGAGTTTCAGAATGAATCATATACAGCAAACTCTTTTGAGAAAAAATATCAAGCTTTCATGAGAATTCTCTTTCAGAACTCACCAGATTCAGATTCAGATTCAGAGGAAGAGAATATATCACTTCTTAACTACATTGATGAAAATGACTGGGAATGACCTGATCTTACACAAGATGAAATAGAGTCAGCTATCTTCTCAAGTTCTGTTAAAACTGCTGCAGGTCCTGATTCAATTAATCACTTGATTATTCAAAATACATATTCCTACTTAAAGAATGAATATTTTGAGCTCTTTTTCAATCTCTTGAAATATAAATATCATTCTGAATGCTGGAGAGAAGCCACTGGAGTGATTCTTGCAAAACCTAATAGAAAAACTTCAATTCTTAAGTCATATAGAGTAATATCTCTATTGAACTGCCTAGGAAAGGTTTTAGAAAAGATAATAGCTACTTGACTATCTTTTATAAGCTCTATAGATGATTCTCTTTTATTCAGTGAACAAATGAGAGGTAGAAAACAGTGTTCTGCAATTTACACTGTTCTCTCAGTTGTTCATGATATTCAAATAGCAAAGCATGAGAGTCTGGTCTCAACTGCAGTTTTTATTGATATAAAAGAAGCATTTGATCATGTTTCAAAGTCAAAGTTAATTCAGAAATTGAAGATATTAAAACTGTCACTTTCTCTAATAAAATGAGTTAACTGTTTTATGTTTAAAAGAAGTATACAACTCTTCTTTGATGAAATAAAACAAGACAAGACTGAGATAAAAATAGAAGTATCACAGAGATCTTCAATCTCACCCATTTTATTTACAATATACACTGCAAATCTATTCAAGAATAGAAATATGAGAATAGTGTGATCTCTGAGTTATATGAATGATATTGATCTAGTCTACAGCTCAAAAACTATCAAAGAGAATTTGAAAGTAATTGAAGAAGCTGCAAAGGAAATCTTTATTAGAGCAGATATCAATCAAATTTAATTTAATATGAATAAAACTGAGTTAATTCATTTCTTTTCTATATTCAATGAGAAAGAACTATCTCTAACTCTTTTAAGTAGAGAGATTAAACTCAGTGTAAATGTCAAATAATTAGAAGTATGGTTAAACTCCAAGTTGAATTTTAAATATCACATTCAATAAAGAACTGTCAAGGCAGAAAGACTACTGAACAACATAATCAGACTATCAAATACAGAGAGAGGTCTATTCTTCCAGGCTATGAGACAGTTATATATAGTCTGTATTCCATCAGTAGCTGATTATGAAGTTCAAGTTTGATGAAATAATTAAGAGAATTTCACTGAACTCTTTCAAAGTCTGTAAAACAGAGTCTTGAGAAGAATTCTGAAAGCATTCAAATCATCTTCTATTAAAGTAATGGAAATTGAAGCTTCAGTTCCTCCTTCTGCTATTAGATTTGAAAAGGCCTGTATGAACTATGCTCTGAGAGTTGTAAAGATGAGCTCAAATCATATAATCAGAGAAAGATTCTCTTCTTCATTTCCATCAATTAACTCTGAAAATGAACTGGATTGGAATAGATTTCTTGATTGAAATGAAAATAATTCTTCAAAGAAAATGCCTTCTTAACTGTACAGACTATGCTCTCTGATTAAAAATCAATTTTCTTCTTTAAATGTTGAAAAAGTTGATCATGAGAAGTTATCTCTCTGAAGAGAAAAGCTTGAATCTCTTATAGACTTATAAATAAGTAATCTATCAAAAGAGAAAGAATATGAACAGCATTTGAAGAGAATTTCTACAATTAATATAAAAGACTCTATTCTGATTTATTCAGATAGCTTAAAAAATGAGAACTTAAATAGATTAGATGCAGGTATTGCTTATACTGAAGATAATATCAATTTTATCTCAGATTTCTGAAATCTAGGCTCTGAATGTGAAGTCTTTGATGCTGAACTATTTGCAATAGTGAAAGCTTCAAACTCATTGCAATAAAATCTCATAAAAGAGGAAATTGTTTGAAAGAGGCATGAATATTCTCTGAGAGTCAAGCTGCTTTAAAAAGACTTAGAAATAGTCAGATTCATAATGATCAAATGAATCTTGAACTGATCTTAAACTCTGTTTTGAAAATTCAAAAGAGAAGAATATCAAAGCTGATAATTCATCTGCACTGAGTTCCTGCTCATATGAATATTCATGACAATGAATTGGCTGATTCAGCTGCAAAAAACGGTGCAGAATTAAGCAGATCTATTCAAAAAATTGTGTCCTGGTCTTTTATAAAGAGAAAAATAAAAGAATCTTGTTTAGATAAGTGAAATGAAAGCTGGCAGAAACAAAAGAAGAGTATACATTTTTCAAGATTTGAAACAAAACCCAAGTGGAAATCTTGTTCAATTAAATGTAAAAAGAAAATATTCTCATCTATAATACAGTTGAAACTAGGACATGGCTATTTCAAATCTTATATACAAAGATTTGATGATAGATTTGACTCAATAGAATGCTCATTCTGCAATACAAATGAGAATCCTGAGCATATTGTAATGCACTGTGCATTATACAATAGTCTCAGAGTCAGATTGAAAGAGAAGTATGATCTAAATCAATTAAATATGAGATTCTTATTCTCAACTGAGACAGGAATTAAATACTTAATAGACTTTCTATCAGAAACTCAAGCAGCTATAGAAAATGACTAAATTCAGAATTATCTGAATATGAAGAGAAGGAAATC
>NW_025544782.1:2167765-2446883 GCF_000003525.1 Blastomyces dermatitidis ER-3 | reverse complement strand
ATTTAATGTAGTCTATCTTTAGGACTGTGTTCTCTTTTCCTTTGTCATGGTATCGTGTTTTGTATTGTTTCAGTGAGAATTGTTGTCACCCCGCATTTTGGCCTCTGGTTTTGTATTCCGTGCTGCATTTTTCTGATTTTGCTTATCTCATATTGATGTCTGGATAGCAGTTAACTTTACGGATATCGGAAAAACCTGAGAACTAAAAGTTCTCAGGTAGATGTCATAGTCTCTGACTGGAAACATCTATTATTGAAGAATACTAATAATAATAATAATGCTACCACAGACTCATTTCCTTCTCGACTGACTGTTAACTAACAGCTGTCAAGAATTATAGAAGAAGATAATGAACTTAAATAAAAGATTGAAGATAATCTCAACACTGAGGCTCTGATAAGAGTAGACAGTAAGTCTCACTGAAACAGTATAAAACTACTATCTAATGGTAAAACTGTGTGAGAGAATATAAAGTATTAAACTTATTCTCTTTATCTATAATATTACTCATCAGTAGACTGGCCGCTGAAATTATGAATTTCATATTTGATTTCATTTGATCTGATTCTATACATTTCTTGACATGAATCCCGCTGGGACTGGCTATTAAAAAAACATGCAAAGTGACTATATATCAGATTTTAAAATGAGATCATGACTTGAAAAAAATGAGAAAGTGATCTCATTTGGTTCCATTTAGTCTCATTCTTGACATAAAGTTACTATTTTTAGACATTTTAAGGTTTTTTTTATACTATTTTTAATTTTTTAAAAAGTAACACTTTTTGATAACACTTAAATAAGATTTAAAGTCATTTAAACCAATAAAAATAATTTAAATTGAGAAGTGAAAATCATGATCTCATTTGAAAAATGTGACAAGAGTAGACAGTAAGTCTCACTGAGACAGTATGAGACTACTATCTAATGTTAAAACTGTGTAATGAGATCAGTTGAATTGGTAATGAAACTATCAAAAAATCTGGTTCTAGTCTCAGACACAGTCACATGGTCAGTCTACTTATCAGAATATTCAAATCAGACATAATATTAAATCTTAGATTAAATTAATATCTTAATCTCTTTCTTTCATAGATTATTACTCTTGACTTTATCTCAGACTTTTGAGATAGAAAGCAGTAGTAGCTTGAATGTAGACTAACCGTGTGACTGTGTCTGAAATCAGAATCAGATTTTTTGATAGTCTCATTATCAATTGAACTAATCTCATTACATGATTTTAACATTATATAGTAGTTTCATACTGTCTCAGTGAGACTTACTGTCTACTCTTATCACATTTTTCAAATAGAATCATGATTTTCACTTCTTAATTTAAATTATTTTTATTTCTTTAAATGACTTTAAATCTCATTTGAGTGTTATCAAAAAGTGTTACTTTTTTAAAAATTAAAAATAGTCTAAAAAAAACTTAAAATATCTAAAAATAGTAACTTTATGTCAAAAATGAAACTAAATAAGATCAAATGAAATCACTTTTTTATTTTTTTCAAGTCATAGTTTCATTTTAAGATCTGATATAGCCCCGGTGGCTGAATGGTTAATGCGGCCACCCGGTAGCGCCTTGGCATGGGAAACCAAGGCGTGTGGGTTCGAAACCCGCAGGGAATACATTAAATCCGGAACTCAAGCACCTCAGGTTTCTAATAAATACAGAGGTGTACAAATCGCTTCAATAAATCGCTCTATATTCCTGGGCTGGGAAGTTATTATCACATGTATCTAATTGTCACTTCTTTGTATTTCCTATGTTCTTGTTATCTTGACATGGTTTCAACATCTGTATTTCCTCCTGTATAACCAACACTTAGCCTGTATTTAACATCACGCAAGGACTCATCATAAGCTCCGCTTGCATATGAGTATAATGGAAGAATAATAATAATAATAATAATAAGATCTGATATATAGTCACTTTACATGTTTTTTTAATGACTAGTCTCAGCGGAATTCATGTCAAGAAATGTATAAGATCAGATCAAATGAAATTAAATATGAAATTCATGATCTCAGCGGCCAGTCTACTTGAATGAGAAATAATGTATTTTTACTCAGTATTAAAGTTTGATTCCTGAAGCAGTATAAAATCAACTTTTTATTCAAATGCAATTTGAAGACAAGAATAAATGCAATTTGAGTTTCTATTCACATTATTTTGAATAAATGTGATTTTTGAAGAGTTTTTACACTTTTTTTATTGTTTTTGTTATATATTTATACTAAAAGAGAGTAGAGATAGAGTAGAATCTACTCATTATTATCAGATAGTAAATTATAACTATTTTAAAAAGTAGGAATATCAACTGCTTACATTATATTTAGTTTATTATCAAAGTCATTTCTCAATTCTCTAATCTTAACAGAAGTTTGAGAATTCAAATTCTGTTCACATTTAGCTGAAAAATTAAAGATTGAAGATTTAGATAGTTAAGAGTTTCTTCTTTTTAAGCTTGCAGTTGTAGATTTACTGACTTGACTATTCTCTTCAGTTCTAGATTAACTTTGAGCTTCATTTTTTCTTCAGTTCTTTTGAGTTCTTGAAGTAAACATACATTCTTTTGAGCTTGATATATGTTTTTCTTTACAATTAGAGTATTTAAGCAGAGTATGTTAACATATTTCATCTCTTTTTGAGCATGTTTCACATTTATACTCACTAGTTTTGTGATCTCTAGAACAGAATGCACATTTTAAGTCTCTAAAACAAGAGATTGAAAAGTGTTCATATCTTTGTGTGATTCAAAGGTTGCTTAAGCCAGCGTACGATTACAGGCGTACGCCGGCTTCTTATATTGTAATCTCATACGCTAAATTAATTAGCATACGCTATGGCCCCTTTACACTCATACGCGTACACTAGTAGTTCAGAAGCGGCCGCAGTATTATCCGACAGTCATACATTCTTCTGAACCACATCCTCTCTCACCAGATTCAGTCACACTCATGTAATCATGTCATACACCCTAGCTTCATGCGGATTAGCTTGCCACTAGCATTTCACAATTGTATGACCTATCTCTGATTCAGCTAGCATTCTATGTACACTCTCGCAAAGAAACTTTCACTATATTACATCACTTATTCACTAACTTTTCTCATTCTTCAATCATCTTCTTCATTTCATTATCATCAAATACTATCATCATTCAAGATTTCTACCTCTTCTTCTGTTCAACTCTTTCTATCTGTTCATCTATCACATTGTATGCATTCCTGGCAATGGCTCTCTGTTCTCACAACAAGTGTCATCATAGTGCTCATACCAGGCAGTTTGTTAGCAGTAAGTGTAACACATTGTGAAATATGATCAGGACTTGTTTATCTTCTAATGATTGTCAGAACATACTATTATAAATGACACATCTTCTTCATCTTCTTATACATTCTCTTCATCTTCTTGTACACTCTTGACTGTTTCTCTCTCAGTGAGTTTCTGATTGTGTTTTCTAACACAATTTGCATGAATACAGATACTGATATGTTTGTTTTTATTCACATAGAATCTTCACACATTGACAGATTCACATTCACTGATGATAGTGAACCCAATGTTGAATTATTGATTGAGAACTTAGAGAACATGATAATGAAGAAATTGTCTGTGTCATGTGTGACTGAGTCTTCTGCATCTTTCTCTGCTTCCTCTGTTCCTTCCTCTGCCACTCCCTCTCAATCTCCTACATCTGCCTCTGTGTCTGGTTCTCCCGCTCCTGCTACCCCTGTTCCTGTGACCCTCACTTCTGCTACTTCTGGTTTTACTGTCTCTGCTTTTGTTATCAGCTCTCCCTGTTTCAAGGAGATGTTGTATAGGCTTAATGAATCACATCTCTCAATGTGTATACTCTCACCCTTCTTGCTGACTCTCAGAATGATTTATTGTATGAAGACTGTGTATGACATGACTATCTAAAGCTCAGTTACAGATGCTGATTATTACATTCATTTTAAATATTCATGATGAGACAATTGTTCATTTATATCAGAGAATCATCTCTCTCTTCAACAGTATTGAGATTATAAGTCTTTTTCTTTTCATCTTTTTAATCTGATGCTGATTTTTCTGTTCTTAGAGGAAATTGTTATGAGTTTTACTGTGTATGAAGTTGTGATATTCACAGATATCAAGAAACTTTTTATAATTATAAAGTTCAATATTGCAGAGACATTCACTCTGATGAATTTCTTCAGAATAATAGATCTGTATCAGTCTATTCTCTGGTATCTGTCATCTGACTTTATAATGCAGGCAAAAGATATCTGTGTTTTCAGAAATGAAAATATGAATATTGTACTCTTTTACACCCGCAGGCATGAGGCTTGTACACCTTGTCTGAAATGTCATCATGAGAATGAGCTGTTCACACACTGTGTTCTGCTTCCTGTATTCCCCTGTGTCTCTCTCTCTCTTTCTGAGAAGCCTTGTGTGTGTTGTAATTGTGTGTACAACTCTAAGATCAGCAGATGTTTATTCAGTAACTGTTCTCATCTCTGATTTTGCAATTTTTGTACACTAACAATGATTCTTAGTTGCTCTGGTGTCAGAGGCTATTCTGATCAAAGATGACAATGCTGCTGAGACTACCCTCTCCCGCCCTCAAGCTCCTCCCATTGCTTTCTCTCCCTCCCCTGCGGGGAAGGTTGTGTGCACACCAGGTCATAAGTGTTCGGCCCTGAGTGGCTCCCACCGTCATTCATCCAGTCCTGCATCTCCTCCTTCTTCTGTTTCTTCCACCTCTGCCCTCTCTGCCCTGGCTCCTGGTCCTGCGGGTTCTGTGCTCTTCTTCAATTTCTCTACATGTACATGTGCACATTCCTATATTAACATTTCAGTCAATCTTGTGATAAATGACATTAATATTGTACACAGAGCAGTAGAGGAATCAGAGACATGCACAGTATTATTATAAGAGTGACTTGTGACTCTTGAATCTCTTACAGATCTTGAGTTTTAAGATTTCCTTTGTTTTTGATGTTTTTCAGGTGATGTGGCATTGGAAATAGATTAAACATGTGATGTATGAAAATGAATGAGATGTGTATGATAATATTTGTCTTTTACAGCTGATTCTTACAGTTGATAATCAATTCATTATTTCTTTTCTTACACTTTTTCTCTATCTGCTAGTCACTACTCTTACACAATCTCTATATGATACAGTGTTCAGTGACTAGATTCAGCAGCTTTCAACTTTTTATAATTCTGTCTCATATATTATACTGTCTCTCTTCACTCACTCAGACTACTACAGTAAACAGCTCATTGAAACTAATCTTATCTGATCTCTGAGTGTTCTCAGAGGTTGAGATGACTTGATCTCACATATCTGTGAATATTTCAGATAGTTCATTCTCTGTGATCTCTGCAATTGAACTGATGTAAACAGTCAAATTCAACTCTGAATTCCTTTTTCTTCTGTGATCTGACTCATGTGCAAGTCTGCTACTTTGAGACTGCTTTTTATCATATTGCATCTGCTGTCTGTGATATGTTATCATACAATCAGCTACAGTCTCATCACTTATTAAAGTGTGATGTTTATCTGATTTCTTCATTTCTTTTCATTCTTTTCTTATAATTGTGAAAAGATCAGAATAAGTGAGATCATCTGGTTTGTAAATGTCTATAATTTCTCTTACTTTGTAAGACTTTTCAATTATAAGTCTCTTCTTTTTCAATGCTGATGATAGTGCTGTGAATAATTATAATCTGCTTAGATCTTACATCTTTACTTTTATAAGTTATGAATCATTGATTAAGTTATATAAGATTCATCTCTCTGATTCTTTCAATGCATATGTTCTCAGAGAATGTGATTTGAGTATCTTATATAGCTCAAATCATCTAGATTGAAACTTCTCAGAATTCTCATTGTGTATGAGAACTCACATTCTCATCTTGAGACTTGATTTCTTAATAAGTGAGTCTCATATTCTTTTTAATTGAATTGCTCAGTTCAGAAGTAACTTGTTAGCTTTTGCACGTGCATGGCTGATCTCTTTCAATCTTGGTTCCGCGTCTGCAACTGTTGTGTCTGCAACTGCTACTGTTGCATCTGTAACTGCTCTCTTCCTCACCTTTTTCAAAGCATTCTCCGGGATGCGCGGGTGCAATTCATACAACAGGTAGAATGGTGAATGCTTGAAGACTGCATGCTGTCAAATCTGCATGGTCAATAGTGCCTGCCTGAGATATTCATTTCATAGTCTCATAGACTTACTCACTAGATATTTCATCAGCATGTTGCTCAAGATTTCATTCAAGTGTTTCATCTTCCTATTCATCTGTGAATGATATAGTATTGTTCTATGATGTCTTGTCTGTAACTGGCTCATGAAATGCCTCACTGCTTCTTCTACAAGATTCACACTGTTATCAGTTAGAATCTCACACAGTATTTCATAGTTGACATAGATCTCATTATGTAGAAACTTCATTATCATCTTCTCTGTTATCTCTGGAACTGCTTTTGTGACTGATCAGTCAGTAGTGTAATTAATAGCAGTGATTATTCATTAATTTTCATTTGATATTCACAGTAATATGTCTATGAGGTTCATCTCTCATCATTTGAACAGTTGTATCATACACTTCATCTGATGTTGTGCTTCTTCATGTTCTAACTCTTTCTTAGATTCTTTCACAACCTGATAATTCGGACACTCATGAGCATATATCTGAATGTTCTCAGTCATGCTTGGTCAGTATACTCTTAATTTGAGTATGCTCATGAGTTCAGAGCTTTCTAAGTGACTGAATTCTTTGTGCATGTGAGTCATCAAGTCATGTTGAAATGAAGATTCTAGATAGAGAGCTTCTGTGTATTCTAGATTGCAGTAAAGCACAATGTTGTTTTTCAATTTCTTCAGCTTGAAGTTCAGAAGCATCTCTTCTACTACTTTTATAAGATGCTTATTATTCAACATCTTGTCATTCTCTAAGTAAGAGATCATGATGTTCACTCATTCTGATTTCTTGCATTCTCTCAGTGTATTTAACACAAACATTTCTTATACCTGATTCATAGAACTCTCACTCATGAAATCAGATCTGTAACTGATTGCATTCAGTATCACTGCATTCAATTCTTTTCAGTATTTGATATGAAGATTGTACACTTGAAACTCTGAGATTCAACATGCTAAGTGTTTGAAAGGTTTTGTTGTTAATTGTAGATAGACAAGGCTTTTGTAATTCATGATTATCATTGTCATATGTCTGTTGTCAATATATCTATCTCATAACATCAGCATGTGCTTAATTGCTAGCAATTTCTTTTCATGCACTGAGTAATTGAGCTCAGCACCTGATAGTTTTCTACCATTGTATGCCACTGAGTGCAGCTTGCTGTTCTTGCTCATCTGTAGAAGAGCATCTCTGATAGCTCATTCAGATGTGTCTGTCTCAATGTAGAAAGATTTATCATAATCTGATTGAATAAGCACTGAAGATGTTGTTACATGTTCTCTCAGTGTGAGAAAAGTCTCTTCACACACAGCATTTCAGATAATTGAATGAAACTTCTTCTTTCACAGATTTGCATTCATTTCTCTTAAGAGATCTGAGAGTGATACAGATATTCATGCAAAATCCTTGATAAATCTGCAGTAGTATGAGATCAACTTAAGAAACTATTGTATATAGTGTACATTTCTCAGCTGCAGTCAATTCACTATGACATTCAATTTCTCCAGAATGAGGTGTATACAGCTATCACTCACTACATATTCTACAAACTTCAACTCTTTCATTTCAAACACACACTTAATTGATTTGATGTAGAGCTTATGCTCTGTCAGAGTTATAAGCACTTCATCAAGATGCTTCAGATATTCATCATATGAGTTTGAAAAGACTAGAATGTTATCAAGATATACAAGACATGAGATTTCATTCTGTTTATGAAGAATCATATTCATCATTGTTTGAAAGATGATGAGTGCATTTGTCAGATCAAATGACATTGCTAGGAATTTGAACTTCTCTCATTGTGTATTAAATGCAGTTCACAGAACTGACAGTTCATCTACACAGATCTGTCAGTATTCTGAGAGAAGATCAATCTTTGATAGATATTGAGTGTTTCTGATCATATTCAACTGTTGTTGAATTCATGACAGTGAATATTCATTCTTGATTGTTAGCTTGTTAAGTACTTGATAATTGATACACATCTGCTACTCTTTATCTGCCTTTTTCATAAATAGGACTGAAAAGCCTCACATGCTTGATGAGAGTTATATAAGATCATGTTCTAGAAGGTCTGTGATCTGACACTTCTGTTCTTCAAGATGTGTTTGTGACAGAGAATATACATTCTGATTGACTGGTTTTGCATTCTCTGTGTCAATCTCATGTATAAATTCTCATTCCAGCAGCAATTTCAGTGAAAGATCTGTTCAGAAGATCTTCTCATGCTTCTTCAGAAGCTTCTTCATACACTTATCCTCCTGCATATCTTTTATCTTGGTTTCCTCCACTTCCAGGTTCTGTATGACATACAGAATGCTTTCAAATGAGGTCTTGCAAATCATTCTCTTTGCTTGTTAATGTATAAGCAGATTTAACCCTTCTATATCAGAGGTGTGGAATGTCCTTCTCATATCAGTTGATAGGATTGTATGAATCATTTTCTTCCTATCAGTCAACTGCATATGACATGTACATCATTGAATCTGTGAATTGAATCTTTGAAATTAATTAAGTCTGAGAATAAGGTTGTATTCCACATTCTGCAGCTCTCACACTCAAATATAGCAAGATCATTCTCTGAAGTGCAAGAGAACTCTTACTTTTGCAGGTGATATCAAATATCAGTTATCAGATAATCTTATACATCAGGGATTCTTCACTCAGCAGACTTCTTTCAATCTTCAGATTATATGATCATCAATATATTGCATTGAAGCTTCTGTGTTCACTAACACTTTTGCAGCCATCTCTCAATTCTTACTCAAGTACCTCTTATATATTAACATTTCAGGCCTCAAGACATTGAGATGAGTGTTCACTTCATTCTCACCTGCATCTCAGTCAGAAGCCTGCTTCTTCTTTGCATTTGCAGAATTCAGAGAGTCATCTAACATGAGCATCTCTTTCACTTTGAAGGCTTTTCATAGAATATCAGTGAGTGTCTCTGAGCTCACTGATCCTGCTAGTTTTTTGACTGTGCATGCTGAGTGCAATCTTTTACACTATGATTTTGACATCTGCAGTTGAAACAAGCTCAATACTCATGATATCAAGATTTTCACTCAGAGAATCTCTTTTTCAGAGAATTCAGCACTTTAGTGATGACATTCAGATCTAGATTCATTGCATTCAGATGTGTGACTTGTGTCATAGAAGTCTGATTATCTGTTCTCTGCTGAGATATACTCAATTGCAGTATTTTCTATTGCAATTGACTCACTTGTTTTCATATAATGAGAATGTTATATGCTTTCTTCACTGTGCCTGACTGTGAGGTTAAGCATTTCCATTTCACTCTCAACTTGAGTGTAAGATCATGAATGAAGATCTGTAAATAGAAAGATGTTAAAAGCTCTTCATTCAATGTAAAATAGTATAAGCTGAAGTGTGTGAAGTACAATGTAAGATTACTCACTTATCTACACTCAGTGAAGTATTCATAACACTTATCTCATGTGTTCACTTTCTCAAAGTTGTGCAAGATTCACTTGAAAAACTCATTTTATATTTATAAGAATGAATATCACTTCAGATCTGTGAGATTCATCTTTTCATCAGTCATTCATAATAACTTCACTTTTTCATGTAGAAACACAGCAGATCTTAAGACTTGTTAAAATTTCATTAACTATCTGTCTGTGAGTTCACATTTGATCTGATAATATAATTGCATCTGACTTAGTCAGCTAATTATAGCATTATTTTTTCAGTTGTCATTGAAGCTTGATAACTCTAACAGATCTCTCAGCTTGATATATTTCATACTCAGATTCTCATTCTACACAGTGATCTCTGATGATGTGTACACTTCTGAAGAGATCATGAACAATTGTGATGAGATCTTCAGATTCAGTGTAGTTACCTGTCTGTGTAAACATTTAATCTTCTGCTGCAGGCCTAAGATCTGGTTTTCTCTATTCTTATTAATGATGATGATTGTGTCAGTGAAGCTCTTCATAGTGAATGCTTGATCTGCAGTGAATGCCAATTGTTGTTTAACCTCTGTCTCAGCCTGTCACTGTGTATGCAAGGCCTTGATCTTGTTTAGAATCCTCATACACATACAGAGCTTTGATTCCAGTTCAGCAGTCTCAGCTGCTTTTCTTACTGCTTCAAGTAAACCCTCTGAGAGGTTCTGCATATCTTTCAGTTCAGGTAGCAGAGAAGGGTGTTGTTTGTATCAGCTAGAGAAGATATTCATTTTAGTGATTTCTCATTGATCATATGATGTCTATCATTATCACTGTATCATTATATCACTATATTATTATATTGCTATATCGCTCTGTTATCATTGTACAACTCTGGTGATGGTCACCTCTCTCTTTTATTTCTTTGAGTGAAGAGCAGTCTTCTTTGAATCTGGTTCACCACTCTCATCTCTTTTCTCACACCTCATCTGTTCACATACATGGCATTCACCTGGGCGTGGAGTTTTCCCTTAACAAGTGAAGCAGCATCAATCAGATGCTCTTCTGCTCACTGCTCTTCATACACTATCTTTTGAGACATTCTAGAACCACACTGGCATGATAACTATGAATCACTTCATAGGCAGAATTATCACATCCTGGAGAAGCCTGCGCTTCTCACCAGTTTTTAGACATGCTATCAGATGTGATTCAAAGGTTGCTTAAGCCAGCATACAATTACAGATGTACACCGGCTTCTTATATTGTAATCTCATACACTAAATTAATTAGTGTACACTATGGCCCCTTTACACTCGTACGCGTACGCTAGTAGTTCGGAAGCGGCCGCGGTATTATCCGACGGTCGTACGTTCTTCCGAACCACATTTGACAGTTTAAACACTGTGTTTGAGCTTTGAGATTCATTCTTGAGTCTTTGTATTTATGAACTCTCATTTTCAAATCTACTACTCTTACTTCAGAGACCTTTCACTGTTCTAGTACCTTTGTAAGAGGCCTACGCCGAATAGATCGGTATAATATTAATTAATAGGTCTTATATAACAAAGAGAAACATGTTAGAGAAGGAAAAGAAAGAGAAAGTGCAAGAATCAGCAATTGAAGTGAATATTTATACATGTATATGATGATGTACACAGTAGAGCTTCAGGGCGGAAGAATCTATATATATTAATAGTGGCTGAGAATCAGTGATTGAGAATGACTGAGAATCAGAGTGTATATATTTGAGAATGAAGTGATTGAAATCTGTGAGATGTAATCTGTGAAGTGTAACAGAATAGTCTATATAATTGATCAGGCGCAGCCCGTCACATTAGCTCTCTCTTTTCAGAAGCAGTTCTCATCAGTCAAGAACTGCTATTTCAGATAATACAGAACTCAGAGTTCAGATCAGATGATCATATCTAACTCATTTTATAAGATATTATCAGCTGCGGCTGTGAGGTCTCTTATCAAGAATATCTTTAATCTCTTATTTAAGTTCATTATCTTCTTCTACAATCTCTGACAGTTGTCAGTCAGAAGTCAGTTGAGAAGAAAACAGATCAGTAATAGTGCAGCAGAGTAAGCTTGTATAAAACACATCATAGATCTCTGATGAAGTATTAAGACAGTAATTATGACTGTCTAGAATCTCTGTTACTATGTATTTTATATAATGATAGTTCAATGTATAAAATGAATATGTGATCTGTATATTCTTAAGATTCAATCATATCAGATCTTCTATCTTATATTGCTCAGCAGAGTCTCAGTGAACATTGATTTAGTTCTTTTAATCTTATTTAGCACTTGTTATGAAGACTTCTGCTCAGTTATAAGTATTTTGAAGCTTTATTACTATGTTATCAGTGATCTGAATTAAACTGCAGAGATTCAGTATGAACTGTGTAATCTCTAGAAGATTCAACACTTTCATATAATAACTGTGTATAAGAATGAATGAGCTTACTTCTGTTAAGACAGTATCTCAATCATTGATAGTAATCTCTGCATGTAGAAGAAAATCATATCAATCATCTTATAAGTAGTTGTAGAACTTATAAAGATAATTCTTTATGATCTGAATTGTCTATTCTGATACATCATCAGTCTTGAGATAATAGACAGTTGATATACAGTGTGTAATCTTGAGAACTTGACAGATTCTTATTCAGAGAGTGCTTATGAATTGACAGCTCTGATCTGATACTATAGATCTCAGCAATTCATATATCTGATAGAATGAGCTCTGTAGAAAAGCTTCAGTGACTTGTTCAGTATTCATTTTATCATAAGATTTCAATATTATATCTTTGCTTAATTAATTCATAATGATCAGAATGTTTCTACAACTCTTGCTCTCAGATAGATTAATAGTGAAGTCAATTACTACATCTTATCAGATTTTATCAGAAATATTAAGTGATTTCAGTAGATCTTTTCTACAGTTCTTTCATGAGATAATAGAAGAATAGTAATTGTAGTTGCAGACAAAGTGTCTGATACTGTTTAATATCTCAGATTAATAGAACTCTCAGAAGATCATTCTATATAGTTATTTATAGTCTGAATAATCAGTTATATATAAATCATACATCTCTTGTATTATTCAGATGTATAAGAGTTCAGAGTGAGAGACTCAGTATCATTCACAGAATTATAGAGTATTACTATCATTGATTGAATATTCTGAGATGTTAATTCTTATATATAGTTCTGAGAGAAATTGAGATGCTTCTTATCATACTGCTTCAGTGAGTATTTAAAGAAGTTCATCAGTTTAAGCTGCTATATATCATAGCTCATCTAATATAGATTCAGAAGAAGTTGAGATATCAGTAACAGTTCTAATTAGAGAAGTATGTATAGTGTTATAAGCTGTTTCATCTTGATTAACTAGTATCTTTGAATTCAAGAGTCAGTGCTCTCAGTTTATTCAGTGAGTATCTATTATATCAGATAACATATCTTACTCTCATTGTAAGAGAGCATCTGTCATCAAGTTCTGACTGTCAGAATGATAGTGTATTATAAAATGAAAGCAGCTTAAGAACTTGAATTATTATATCTTTTATTTAATAAGTTTACAGATAGTTATAAAGTATTTAAGATTCTTATAATCTGTGACTATCTCAAATTCAGAGACACTTCAGAGTTCAGAGTCTCATTCTTCTAAACAGTGTATAATTGTAAGAAGTTTCTTATTATAGATCTTATAATTGCATTCAGCAGAACTCTGTTTCTTAGATATGAAGATATATAATTATAGAATATCTTCATTATTATATTGTAATATCACTTCTTCTATCATATAGTCAGAGAAATCAGTTTCAATAACTGTCTCATAATCAGAATCAAATATTATCAGTAGAGAGATATTAATAAACATCTTCTTTATCTGTGTAAATGCAGCTTCAGTGTCTACTGATCATTGAAATACTGAGTCTTTCTTAGTAAGTTCTGTAAGTGATCTTGTGATATCTGAGAAGTTTTATATAAATTAGTAATAGAAGTTAGTGAATTCAATGAAGCTTTATATATCTTTCGCAGTACATGAAGCTTCTTATTCAAGAATAGCAGAGATCTTCTCAGAATTCATTCAAATTCTCTTATCAGCTTCTATAATGAAATCTAAGTATTTAGTACTCTTGACTTTGAAATCATACTTGTTAATATTAATTGATAGTTCTGCTTCTCATAGTTGTTGTAATACTCTTTATACATGCTCTTGATTAGACTGATCGTGTGACCGTGTCTGAGACCAGGACCAGATTTTTTGATAGTTTCATTACCAATTCGACTGATCCCATTACACGGTTTTAACATTAGATTGAATATTCTCTGATAGTCAAGCTGCTTTAAAAAGACTTAGAAATAGTCAGATTCATAATGATCAAATGAATCTTGAACTGATTTTAAACTCTGTTTTGAAAATTCAAAAGAGAAGAATATCAAAACTGATAATTCATCTGCATTGAGTTCCTGCTCATATGAATATTCATGGCAATGAATTGGCTGATTCAGCTGCAAAAAAGAGTTCAGAATTAAGCAGATCTATTCAAAAAACAGTGTCCTGGTCTTTCATAAAGAGAAAGATAAAAGAATCTTGTTTAAACAAGTGGAATGAAAGCTGGCAGAAACAAAAGAAGAGTATACATTATTCAAGATTTGAGACAAAACCAAAGTGGAAATCTTGTTCAATTAAATGTAAAAAGAAAATATTCTCATCTATAATTCAGCTGAAACTAGGACATGGTTATTTCAAATCTTATATACAAAGATTTGATGATAGATTTGATTCAACAGAGTGCTTATTCTGCAATGTGAATGAAAATCCTGAGCATATTGTAATGCATTGTGCATTATACAATAGTCTCAGAGTCAGATTAAAGAAGAAGTATGATTTAAATCAATTAAATATGAGGTTCTTATTCTCAACTGAGACAGGAACTAAATACTTAATAGACTTTCTATCAGAAACTAGAGCAGCTACAAGAAAATGACTGAATTCAGAAGTATCTGAATATGAAGAGGTGAAAATTGACTAGATATAGTCTGTTAAAACAGCTATATATCATCTTTTAATAATTTTGTTTTGTTATAGTCTCTCTTTACTGTACTTGTTTCCTTCTGTTCTTTTCTCTATCTATTTAATGTGTCTATCTTTAAGACTATGTTCTCTTTTCTTTTGTCATAATATTTCCAAATGGTTTCAAACTATCAGAAGGTGTTGAAATACTGTAATTTGTAAACAGTTTTTGTATTCTGGGCTGGAATTTTCTGATTTTGCATATTTGAAATTGATAAATGTATAATAGTTGACTCTATAGATATAGGAAAAACCCTGAGAATTAAAGATTCTCAGGTAGATGTCATAGTCTCTGACTGCATACATCTATAATTGAAGAATAATAATAATAATAATAATAATAATTAACATTAGATAGTAGTCTCATACTGTTCCAGTGAGACTTACTGTCTACTCTTGTCACATTTTCCAAATGAGATCATGATTTTCACTTCTCAATTTAAATTATTTTTATTGCTTTAAATGACTTTAAATCTCATTTGAGTGTTACCAAAAAGCATTACTTTTTAAAAAATTAAAAATAGTCTAAAAAAAACCTTAAAATGTCTAAAAATAGTAACTTTATGCCAAGAATGGGACTAAATGAGACTAAATGGGACCACTTTCTCATTTTTTTCAAGTCATGATTCCATTTTAAAATCTGATATATAGTCACTTTGCATGTTTTTTTGATAGCCAGTCCCAGCGGGATTCACGCCAAGAAATGTATGAGACCAGATCAAATGAGATCAAACGTGAAATTCATGGTCCCGGCGGCCAGTCTACTCTTGATACTCTTTTCTGAATTTATCAGTGAAGATGAGAATGTTATCTAGATAAGTAGATACAAACTTATTAAGAAAATCTTAGAGTGCTCAGTTGATATACTTCTGAAATGTACTGAGAGTATTAGTCAGTTCAAAGAGTGTGACTATTCATTCAAAGAGGTCATAACATGTTCAGAATGCTGTAAGTTATTCATCTTCTTCAGTGAATATGAATCTTATGAAACACAGTGATGATATCTATCTTTTGTAAATTATTAAGCTCATCTGATACATGCTAGAATTTCATTGATGAGAGATAAGAGATAATAATCTTTCTTTGTCAATCTGTTCAGATCTCAGTAGTTCATACAGAATCAGAGTTCTTTATCTGACTTCTTTACAAAGAGAATAGAAGCTGTAGCAGAAGAGTTACTAATATATATAAATTTCTTATTTAACAGATCATTGAGTGTTTTCTGAAGAAGAAGAAGTTCATCTTAAGACATATTATAAAGAAGGTCTCATAGTAACTCAGAGTTCTTATCATTCTTCTTTTCTAACTTGATACTGTGATTCACTCCTGAGTCTTGTAAAGAGAGTATATTCATAATGTTATCTTATCAGAAGATATCTAGATATTCATGATATTATTGAGAAAGTTTTGTGTGAGAATTTATTATTATAGTACAGAATAACTTTTCTAGAGTCTTCTTGATATTAGTCAGACTGATGAAATAGATTGATATATAATTCTGTCATCAGTGACTTTATCAGTGACTCTGTCAGTGATTTTGATAATGACTTCTTTTTCAGAGTATTTCATAAGTATTGGCAGAGATCTGTGTATGATTTATAGGCTTGTGAATATTATATTTGTGAATTCTATTATTATTAGAGAATATTAAGCTTCTGTTTTGAGCATTCAATAAGATGCCTTGTTCAGATAGCCAGGCAAGTTCTAGCATGAGATCATAGTCAAGATTCTCAACTTCATATGCATAGACACCTTCACATTGATGTTCTTCAACATCTATGTTTAGTTTTATCATGTAATGAGTGTGAATGTCTTTTAAATCATCAAATTCTGTGAGGAGTCAAGGTCTTGATAAGGAGATACACTGAAGATTATAACATTTTATAACTGAAGATTTTATCATTGTATAGTGACATAGACTGCTGTCTATCATGACTTTCATATTATACATGTTATCAATCACAGTAGATATAAGAATTACATTTATTATCATTTTCTCTTTAAATTATTATCATCTGACCTCTTCAAGCTTCTGTTTACAAATTTTAATAGAAGCTAATCTTTTCCCTGTTTCATCAGAGCATTTTCATAGTTATCTTTCAAATCTTTCTTCACTGTAATATGATTGATGTGAACAGGCACTGATTCATTCTTTAAATGAGAAGACACTGATCTTTCTCTCAACTGAGAAGATATGTAGGTCAATCAACAGTTGAAAGTATACTCTTAAGCTTGATAAGATGATCATTCAATGTCTGAAGCTGTGTGCAGAAATTCTTATAAGTCTGGTCTTTGTCTATACTTACAAGAATCTGTAAGAGTTCAAAAGTTAATGTCTTCTTAAGCATATTAATCTTTATTGAATTCTCTCAAGATTGATCACCTGCTTCTAGAATCTTGATATCAAAGTCAGAAATGAATGTTGTAAGAGAAGTGTTTCTCTGTCAGATGCTCTGTAACTAATCCAATACTTTCTATTATATAGCAGTATCTCAGAACAGAATATCAAGATATTTCATAATATTATCAGATATTTGTAATACTGATTCACATGCTTTCATTCATGAATGAAACTTCTGTTTCATATAATTCTTCAATTATTCATTGATATATCAATCTTGATTGATTAATGAATCAATAGTATCTTCATCTACACTCAGTTTCATGAGCATTTTCATCCTTCATGATAAGTAGAGAGTGAGATTGAAAGTATTGAAATATGTAGAAGTATCTAAGCATTTCTTCAGTACTTTTATATTTGATTCTGTAGGTGTTGAAATCACATAAGTTAATTATTGAATCTCTTTATATTGAAGTTATTGAGTTACATATATATCAGCTATTTATTATTATTGCAATTTCAACATTGCTCAGAGTCACTGTGGCATTGTATCTATACTCATATTTGAGAGTTTCATATTATCATTAGACATGATTATATCGTTTGATCAGATGTGTGTAATTGTATGAATATCTCATATATCTGAGTGTCAGAACTCTCAGATCTTTTACTGACATTCTCTTTATAAAATCTTATTGTGAGATTAGAATGACTGATGAGCAAGCTTCTATCTGAGAACTCAGTGTCTGCTTAACTGTTTAACTCTTTCTCTATTTCTTACATGTTGTTTACATGTTTGAATATCTCAGTGAGTAATCATTTCTAATAAGAAGATGATGTGTGAATAATTGTTTCTAATAAGAAGATAATGAACATTTTTCTAGTGTAAGAGGTCTATGCTGAATAGATCAGTATAATATTGATAGGTCTTATATAACAAAGAGAAAAATGTTAGAGAAGGAAAAGAAAGAGAAAGTATGAGAATCAGCAATTGAAGTGAATATTTATATGCATATGTAGTGACATATGCAGTGAAGCTTCGGGGCGGAAGAATCTATACATGTTTGTGACAGCTGAGAATCGGTGATTGAGAATGACTGAGAATCAGAGTGTACATGTTTGAGAATAAAGCAGTTGAAATCTGTGAGGTGTAATCTGTGAAGTATAACGGAATAGTCTATATAATTAATCGGGCGCAGCCCGCCACATCTTTGTATATACTAGAACAGAGGCATTTCTTCTGCTTTATCTGAACTCAATTGAATTTAGTTATACAGGCTCTTTTCTCAGTTGACTAGAGTTATAATCTTCTAATTCATTTTTGAGAAGTAGCATTTCTTCTTCACAGTCAAAAATTTCAACTGAAATATTATGAAGAATGAATTTGTCTTACTTTTCATCTCTCTTCTCTTAGATAGAATTGTTATATTTAACAAAGATTTTACTACTGATTTTCTGAGATTCTCACTCTGAATAAGAAATTCTGCACTGAATTCAGACATTGTAGTCAGAATGATGAAGTTTCTAAAGAAGAATGACTTAATTGAAGTTATAACTGATTTTTGAACTTTAATATTAGTTATTAACTGAGAAAAGAACTGCTGATTAATTTCATTTCTAATTCTGAAAATGAGATTTGAGTTTAGCTTGTTTCTTTACAAGATGTTCTGATTTGAGACTTTGAGAATAAGTCTTCTATTTCTGAAGATTTGAAAGTTTTTCTCTTTTTACATTTTTTTCTTCACTTTTCTATGAATAGAAGTATGAGCAGTATTCTTCTCAGTTTTCTCAGAATTTTGAGTAGATTTTGAGATAGCAGATTCAGAGACATCAGATTCAGCTGCTTGAGTACATATTTTCTTCTGATTTAAAGAAGAAGAAGAAGTAGAAAAAAAAGAAGAAAAATAAGATAAAGAGTCAGTGATTGTACTAGAAATTTTCAATGTTTTTTAAACTGTGTTTGAAATTGCAAGTTTGAACTTGATCATCTTCTGTAGTTGTCTAGTCTGAGTATGAAGAATTAATAGAACTTCTTCATTTATCTCACTCAGACACTGCTTTTCAAGAATCTTACTTGCTTTTTCAAGTTTCTGTATTTTAAGAACTTATTATTTCTCTATTTCTTCTTTCTTTCTTCTCTTCAGAATTTCAATCTCAGAAATAGCATTTGAGAAAGCATCTTTTTTCATATCAACTGAGTGTATTTTTGAACTCATTATTCTTACTCAATGAAAAGTTAATCAGACTGTTTCAATTGAGATATTTATTAAACTCTTTTGAAAAGTTGATCAGACTGTTTCAATTAAGAGATTTCTAAGTCTGTTTTCAATTGAAAAGTTAGTCAGACTGTTTCAAAAGAAGAATAAAAGACTTTTATATATAAAACATCTGATTTTTTTCACACTAGTTCAGTAACTAGATTAGATTTTTGAAGAGAATCTAATAAACTAAAATTGATTTTTAAGATAAATCAATAAAATCTTTACAATCTCTTTCTTGAGATATAGTGAGAAAAATTATGATATCAATTGATAATAAATCAGATAATATGACAGTTTTTGAGAGAAAAACTGATAGAAAATGAATTAAATTTTTGCAGAGAAATTGATTAAAACTATTCAATTTTATTCTAAATTATTCAATCCTTCTCACATAACAAGTATGCAACTTCAATCAGTTAATAAAGAGTGTAAAAAAGAATTAAGTATTAATAACAGCTCTTCAGTCACTGAAAAAGTAATTCTTACTTAAAAGAATGTAAAATTATAATAGAAAACAACTCTGTTTTTAATTCTTTATAAGAATATTATATAAAATTCAGAGAAAAATATCTTACTTTTTCAAGAGAAGTAAAAAACTATTTCTAAGATTTTTTTTTTTTACATTAACTGCTGCAGAAGAATGAGATAGAAACTGCTAAGATATACACTACTATATACTCTCTATCAAGACTTTCTCTCTTCAGAGTCTTGATATTATAAAGAATATAAGTCTGTTTCTATATAATAATATAAATATTATTAGCAGAATGTAGAGAAACTGATTATTTATATCTTAAAATAAAAGACTTTGTCAATAATTATATTAATATAATGTTAATTCTCAAATTCAATAGAAATCTAGTATTGCTGTTCTCAATCTCTTGCAGAATCTATTGAATATTGAGATATTAAAACTAGATTTAATATATCTCACTGTGCAGAGATCAAAGACTCAGTCAGATCTTAAGATATACTGATTTTATAGTTATTATATCTGCTCATTATGTATTAAATACAGTTGTCAAGATATCTTTTTGTATTTTTCTGTCAGAGATGAGTCAGATTGAAAAGAGCAGTATGTGAGTGAGACTTGATATTGATGTTTTGAAACATTAAAGATAGACAGGGTTTTTGTGAAAGTTACTTCTCAGATATCTTTACAATTACAGATCAGAGATCTTTCAAAATCAAGAAGATTGATGCATATGACTAGGTCTCTTCACCTTACAATTTGTATGACACTTAGGCCCGGAGTTATGGTGTGGTAGAGATGAATGAGGGATAATTCTACACAGAAGTTTTGAATAATATCTGATTCATATTTGGCTGGATAACTCCACTATCACACGGGGTATGCAGTTGGTGATGAAGTCAAAATGCTTGTATAATCAAGAGCTTTTTGATGGATCTATCAGCGGGTTCTTATTCGAAAAATTGAGCGAGTTCGTAGTGAAGCGCTTGAACTACCTGATCTTGCTTATCAGTTACATAAGAATCTTACAGAAAAATAATTGAAGATTAATTAAAACTCTTCAGATTGAAAGATATAAGATGAATCTGTATAATAATTACATAAGAATTTTACAGAAATGATTGAGAGTTAATTAAAATTCTCTGAAATGAAAAATATAAGATGAATATATATAATAGTCATAGAAAGATCTGCAGATTACAAAGAATTTTATAAAATAAAAAATTAAATAATAAACTCTTTTTTCTTTACAGTAATAAGAGATTTTTTCTCACTGAGGTTTTTTTATAGATATAAAGAATTTTTAGTAAGTATTATTACAGTGCTAAGTCTGATTCTATAAAATCACTCAGTGAAAGATTTTATAGATAAAGTCTTAGAGAGAAAGATATATATAAAAAATCTTACTTTTTACAGATTTTTTACTTCTCTTTGTATCTCTTATATAATTAATAAAGTTACTTGACTATATATAACTATATAAACTTAAGTTTGTAACTACTATTTATAACTTAGCTTGAATACTATTATATATTTAATCTCTATATTTATCTTTCTACTGTGAATACTTCTAGTAGCTATCAGTACATATTATGTCAAGTTATAAACATCTGAATAATCATCTGTGAGTAGACTAACTATGTGATTATATTTGAGATCAGAATCAGAATATTTAATAGTTTCATTATTAATTTAACTAATCTCATTACACAGTTTTAAGATTAGATAGTTATTATTATTATTATTATTCTTTTATTATACTTATATACAAGCAGAGCTTATGATGAGTTCTTGCATGATGTTAAATACAGGTTAAGTATTAATTATATAAAAGAAAATACAGGTGTTAAGATCATATCAAGATAATAAGAACATAGAAAATATAAAGAAGTAATAATTAAATACATACAATAATAACTTCTCATCTCAGAAACATAGAGTGATTTATTAAAGTGATTTGTATATCTCTGTATTTATTAAAAATCTGAGATACTTGAGTTCTGAATTTAATGTATTCTCTGCGAGTTTCAAACTTATATGCCTTGATTTCTTATATTAAGACACTATCAGGTAACTGTATTAACTATTCAGTTATTAAAATAAGATTAGATAGTAATCTTGTACTATTTCAGTAAAACTTACTATCTACTCTTATTACATTTTTCAAATAAGATTATGATTTTTACTTCTTAATTTAAACTATTTTTATTACTTTAAATAACTTTAAATCTTATTTAAGTATTATTAAAAAGTGTTACTTTTTAAAAAATTTAAAAGTATTACTTTTTAAAAAATTAAAAATAGTGTAAAAAAAATCTTAAAATATCTAAAAATAGTAACTTTATATTAAGAATAAGACTAAATGAGATTAAATAAGATTACTTTCTTATTTTTTCTAAGTTATAATTTCATTTTGAGATCTGATATATAGTTACTTTGCATATTTTTTTTAATAATTAGTCTCAGCAGAATTCACATTAAGAAATGTATAAAATCAGATTAAATAAGATTAAATATAAAATTTATAATCTTAGTGATTAGTCTATCTATGAGCACTTATTCTTATAGTAAGAGTTACTTAATAGTAGATTGAAAAGAAGCTTAGAGATATAAGAAAGACTCAAGAGTAAAAAAAGAAGAAAGAATAAGCTACTGTACAGTAGTAATCACAGTTATATAAGAAAAAAATTAAAGAATTCAAAAGTTATCTTTTTAATCAGAAAAGTAAATTCTTGATTTTATAAAGAGCAACTAAATCATGTTTTCAGAGCTCTGTTAGAATGCTTATAAATTCACTGTCAGAGAAATCTGATAATATTATAATCTCTATTAATTTATTAACTTCTTACTCACTGAATCTATCTTCATTCAAGATTTTATATTTCAGATGAGTTATTAAGTTAAATAAATATCTACAGAATTAGCTGTATATTTTTATATGTAATTTTCTATATATATTTTCATCATATAATATATCATCTTAAAATCTAATTGTGTTGTTAAGATATCATTGAAAATATTTCATCATAGTAATGGTGAAATGGCGGGTGTTGAGTGTAAGCGGGCGTTGAGTGGTTGATCACGTTATAGTTTCATTCTAAGCTCTGATTTCTAGTCACTTTTCATATTTTTTTTAATGATTAGTTCTGATGAGACTTGCATCAAGAAAGGTATGAGACCAGATCAAATGAGATCAAACATGAAATTTATAATCTCACTGGCTTGCCTACTTACCTCCTTCAAAATCATAAATTATAAACTATGTAAATCAAGCAAAAACAAACACAGGAGAACCATTTCATACAGCGAAAAAAAAAAAGAGCAAATCTCTCATCTACTCCCTCTCCACATCATAATTCTGATGCCACGTATACCCGCCCCGCGGCGCCGCCTCCTTCACCAGCTCCTCGATATACCCCAAGCCATCCCGTGGCGGACGGCCCAGCAGTTCCCCCATAAGCGGGCTCACCATCTCCGCCTCCCCCTGGGCCGCCGCATCCAGCAAAGTACCCCATACCTCGAAGAACTCCGCCGATTTCCCGCCATGGCCCTCCTTGGCGTCCTCGGCCGCCACGAGCGCCGCATACTCTTCCCGCGGGATCTTCTGCAGAGTTACCTTCTTGCCCGTGGCACGCGTGAGGGCCTCGGCGAGATCTGCAAAGGTATAGGCGCGCGGTCCCGTGAGGAGGGCGATGTTGTTGTCGTGGCTATTTTGGAGGAGGGATGGGAGGGTGGCTGGGTCACGCAGCATGAGTTTTGCGTTGGCTTCGCCGAGCTCGGTGCGGGAGGTCCAGGCGATGGCGCAGTCGGTAGGGATGTAGATGGTGGTTGTGTCCGGGTACCAGGAGGCGAAGACGGGGAAGGCGTCTGCGTAGATGCCTTCGCGGATGGAGGTGTAGGGGATGCCGGATCTGGGGGATGTTAGTAAGGAGTGTATAGGGAAAATGGGGGCGACTAGTACTTTTTCAATTGCTCTTCTGTGATTAAATGAGCTGTCTGCACGACGGCCTTTGAATGTGATCCGTAGCCGCCAAATGCGAGGCTGGAGTAGTATACCTATTACAGAACCTCACAGAACAGGTAAGTAAGCTAAGAATTGTTTTGGAGTAAATTCTATAGATTCTTAGGACCAAGGATGGAATTAATAAAAAAGAAATTCATACATGGCCGACACCAGCCCTCTTCGCCGCCTCGATGACATTTGAATGCTGCTTCGCCCTCCTATCCACGCTTACAACGGGGGTTGAGACGAAGAACAGTCGCTCGACACCTTCAAAGGCCTTCTCCAGCGCCAGTTCGTCGTCGTAGTTCACGACGCGGAACTGGGTGCCTGGGTAATCTTGCTGGAGTTTGGCAGCGGCTTCGGCACGGGACGAGCTAGCTATGATCTCCGCCGGGTTGTCGACGGATTTGTAAAGCGTGGCGAGGACAGAAGCACCTAGGCCGCTGGTTGAGCCTGTAATGAGGAACTTTGCGGGGGCCATTGTTCTATGACGCTTGTTGAAGGGATTTGTATATATGATGATCTATCTATCCGCCGCCAGAGAGTTGTATCGGTATCAAGGGAGCGGAGGAAGGGAGAAGGAAGTAGGAAGTGATATCCAGCCATTGAAGGAGCGGAGAGCGACATCTTTATGCATGGAGTGATTCACTTTTGTAACTATCCTGCTGCTTCACCTTGATTGTTTTCTTAACTCCGTTGGTCTTTCTCAAAATTAAACATACCATAGACCATAGACAGTAGTTAATGTAATATCAGCCACAGGCACTAACTAGTTAGGCGCTAGATGATTTGTAAGCGCCTGTAACTTATAAGTTAACTAACTACTATCTATCTCTTTATATTCACAATTTTTAATCAATTTATCCAATGAAGTTATATTTAATATTTATAGATTAATTATATTTTAAATAATTTCTGTGTCTTTTTTTTATAAATTTAATAGTATTAATATAAATACTTTTTATTTTTACAATATTAATTACGTTTTATTGACCTCTTCTCCATTCTATTATTACAAACTGTAGGCTACTGGGGCAAAAGAGCTCAAGTCACCACCAGCGCACTGCTGGTAGAAGGGCCGATCAACCGCGGGACCCCCAACAATTACAAACTGGAGACTGCGCGATTAATAATCAATCCCAGGAACATTCCGAGGTTTCTCTAGCCTTCTTTTGAGCTGACGGCTTCAGCTTGATAGATGATGTAGGGGCTATGTCCGCCAGCAGCAGATGGGTTTAATCATATAGGTAACTAACTACATATCAGATGCTATTATCCAGGCTGAATGACTGAATAATGTATCCGAGCTGGTATTTTCAGGGTTTCTTTTTATCTTTTATTCTTTATATATCTTATATAATATATATTTGCATCTATCACTATGGCAGGCAATCAAAGCGAGGGGGAAAAAAGGAAATGAAATGATGAGACCACCGCACACTAATCCCATGCCTGATTGATAATCACTTCACTTCACAGCAGTGATCAACAGTATGTGGTCCAATTCCCTTCTTGTTGATGCAACTCTAGTTGTGCTGTAATGCAAGTTGGTGTGGAGTCTTCGGGATGAGGGGCAGCAGTCAAAGGGGTGCGAGAATTTACAGCTAATGCTGTCACTAAAAGGCGGGGCAACAGTGAGTAAGTTAATGCCGATGTCTACCAGCTGCCTGAAGGGATTATCCACGGGTATCGCGTATCAGGGCTATTATTATATACAAAACCGTCCGTTACAAGACAGACCTACACTATAACTAGAAGCCGTAGACTTCAATCCCAACACTTAAGACATCTATCTTTCTAGCTTCCTCCTCCCATCACATCCTGCCATCCTAAATACACAAGTAAACATGGCCTCCCACCCGCCAGGCGCTTGCTGCACCCGCGGGTTCAAGCACAAGGGAATAGCCTCGGGCGAGATCAAGAAAATTAGCGACAGTATGTATATAAAACCAATCAGAAAATTAAAGCATACCAGCATAATAAAAATAAAGTTACTAACAACTCACCCCGACCGGCCATCCAGTCGACACATACATCTCCCACCCCCCTGCCTCCGCCACGACCACCAAGCTAGAAAAAGCCATCATTATCTTCACCGACATCCTAGGTCTAGCCGACAATGTCAAACTCGTCGCGGACGACTTTGCCGCCCGCGGCTACCTGGTCGTGATCCCGGACCTATTCCACGGCAATGCCCTGACCATGAACCAGGTCATGAGTGGCATAGACATCATGGCCTGGCTGAAGGATTATACCACAGAGGCCGTCGACCCCATTGCGGCTGCGACGATTAAGTATGTGCGGGAGACGTTGAGCATCAAGAGGGTTGCGTCGGTGGGGTATTGTTTTGGTGCGAAGGTTTGTTAGGTTTATTTTTTATTTTATTATTATTATTATTTTTGTTAGTGGGGGAGGGGGGGTTGAATGGTTGTTGTATCTCTCTTCTAACAACTCTTCTCTATCTACCTACATGTATACATGTAGTACGCTACTCGATTCATGAAAGAAGGCGGAGGGATTGATGTCGGATACGTCGCGCATCCATCCTTCGTTGCGCCAGAAGAGCTGCGAGCTATCAAGGGTCCATATGCCATTTCCGCTGCTGGTAAGGAGATCCCCCACTCCAGCGCCTTAAAAAAAAAAAAAAATAAATAAATAAATAAATAAATAAAATAAAAAAAAAAAAAAAGAAAAAGAAAAAGAAAAAGAAAGCTCACCACAACAGAAACCGACACCATCTTCCCATCAAACCTCCGCCACGAGTCCGAGGAAATCCTCTCAAAAGTTGGCTTCCCCTGGCAAATCAACCTGTTCAGCGGCGTCCAGCACGGCTTCGCCGTCCGCGGTGACCTAAGTAATAAAGAGGCTAAGTTCGCCAAGGAGCAGGCATTTATTCAGGCAGCTACGTGGTTTGATGTGCATTTGTGAGTGGGGAGGGGGAGGACAAAGAGAAAAGGAGGGGGAGGAAGAAAGAGAGAGAGAGAGAGAAAAAGAGAGAGAGAGAGAGAGAGAGAGAGAGCTATATGCGTCCCAGGCCCGGTATAGAAACAAAAACGGGTGTTGTTAGTTCGGGATTTACCGATGAGAATGCTTCTGTTATATACCATTGCGTTAACCTGCAGATATTATCGAAATGACGGGTAGCTAGCTACGTAG
This sequence comes from Blastomyces dermatitidis ER-3, assembly GCF_000003525.1. Lineage (NCBI taxonomy): Eukaryota > Fungi > Ascomycota > Eurotiomycetes > Onygenales > Ajellomycetaceae > Blastomyces > Blastomyces dermatitidis. The sequence continues at coordinate 2,419,934 of NW_025544782.1, read as the reverse complement.
TAGCTCAGGGAATTAATTTCCAGACGCTACTCCCCTATCCAAGTTCTAGTTATAGGTCCTTCCAATCCGTAATCTAGTTCTCAGTTGGCTGTCCGAAGCTGGCTAGCACCATGTTAGGCGCTTGGGGTCCAGATCGAGCTCGAATCTAATAAAACACTCAAAGTCTGTTGTATTCCCAGACGAGCTGTTCCAAATTTGCACATATGCATATATAATGTTGCCTTGTACCCTCAACGTCCACGGCGCTTTACCCGCCCCTTCGGGGAACGAAGGTTATGCCTCTTCTGATAGTTAAGCGTGGCGTAAACAAGCTCACTAAGCCGCTTTTGTGTTTTAGCCCCAACCTTAACATGACCTCACTACATTTACTCCTGCCCCCAACCACATGAAAAACAAAGGGTGTCTAGCTATGGAAATTTCAATCTCAAGGTAAGGGAAGGGTCATAAAGTAATAAAAAGCATTTAGAACAAAAGCGGGTAACGCGAACCATTGCCCGATTGTTTAAAAAACAGAAATTCGTAATAGTCGGTCTCAAAATAAAAATTAAAAAAAAAAGGAACAATTAAACACCTCATCCAATAATTTCCTCCGTCTCATCAATAATTTCCTCCATTATCTCTTCCACCACCGTTCCCTCCGTCTCCTCCTCTTCAGTAGCCACCCCAGCTACACCCTCCTCCTTATCCAGACCAAGTACCTCAATCTCCTCATCCAGCAGCTCCTTCTCCCGGCGTACCCAGGCAGTCCATTCGTTAAGGACTCTCTTGCGCATCTCGACAATAGCCGTGTTAGCAATGTCGACGGCATATTTGTCCTCCTCTTCGAACTCGCGCGAGTACTCGCGCAGGTTCTTGCGGACCTGTTTCTGCTCCTCCTTGCTGAGGAAGGTTGGGGGACGCGGACGCCACACGAACTGCTTGAATTTCTCCGTTGGGTGTTCGGCGATTGTGGTGCCGGAGAATGTGTGGATGTTGTAGCCGTTTTCCATCTATAAGACGTTTGTTAGTGTTTTTTAGAGTATCTCTTTTTGTGTTTCTTAATCATTAAATAGGCAAGGATGCAAAACTTACAGTGTGAGTCCAGGCGCTGGCGCTGCTGACAACATAGCGGCCGGTTGGGTCCCACTCGACGTCAGTGATACCGTAATGCTCAGCGGTCTTCATTAGTTGGAGGTTAGCAGAAAGGTCCTTCTCGCTCTCTTGCTTCTCGCCCTCGAAGTCAAGGTCCCAGAAATCGAGGTCGAAGCTTTGTTGTACGTGGACGGTGGCAACAACCACGAACCGGCCCTTGGGAGACCAATATATGGCATTGCTGGTCTTCTTCTCGATGGTACGGATAAGTCTGAAATTTCCCGTGCCAGAACCCTTGACTTTCTCTGGGCAGAAGAATGAGACAGCAGTCTTGGAGGCAACTCCGGCATTGGGAGACGCTTCGGGCGTCGTAATGAGTACGAATCGATCACCCTTGGGCTCCCAAGCGAAGTTAATAACGGTATCTTTTATAGAGTCAACCACTTCAACAGGCACGCCCTTCTCCTTGACACGGAAAATTTCGAGGTTCGTGGCGAGGGATTTCTTTGACTTGGAGTGTCGATCGACCTTGACGCAGACGTATGCACCCAGTGATTGCCAATGGAGCTTAACGTCGGAAACGTTGAACAGGTTTCTTGTCCGGACAATTTCCTTGGATGGGATACTCATCAAACCAACTTTCGCTGGGTTGCTGCCGATTTCCGGGGTCCAGAAGGAAAATAGCTGTTCGTACTGTCTGATTCCATCGCGTTGGGGGGTGGCGGGAGCCCACTCGAAGTCAGTGACTCCATCAATTTTAATAGATGTTCTATCTAGGAGGTTCATGCGTGGCAGTTCGTAGACGGAAATAGATTGACCCAGAAGCATTCGTGCAACGTATTTCTCATCCGAAGACCACTTGAACGTAGGCCATGGCATCTTCTTCTTCACAACCTCTCCCTCTGGACCAGCGGCTGCAGGAACGTCATGGTTGACAAAAGACCGCAGCGGCTTGCCAGTTGCGATGTCCCAGATAATGAAATGTTTCCCATCCTCCTCGTAGGAAAGAACTGGGTGAGGCCCTTCGATTTGAATCGGCCGCGGTGACCAGGTTGTCAAGTAGCTTTCACCGGGGGAGAAGTCAATAAGCTGAACGAATGGATGGGGGAATTGTTTTTGTTTGGTAAATTGGGGTCCTCCCCAGAGTTGTACGCCTTGTGGATGCACGGATGCAAGGAAAGTGCCTTGCGGAGACCATTGTACGAAAAGCTGTGTCCAGTGTTCCCGGTCAACGATATTCTCCGGAGGATCCTTTTTCATATTCCAGAACACGCCAACTTTGTCTCCGCGGAACATAACAAACTGGTCACGGGCATTAGGATCACCTAGCCATGATCGAAGGTGCTCCTTCTCTTGGAATGGCTCGATGGTGGGTGGTTTATATTCCTCGTCAATGCGGCCCTCACGTCCATACCGATCGATATCCGTAAGTTTGTTAACTGCCAATGTGTGCTTTCTATCCAGGGGAGTGCCGTGGAGATGTTTTGTGGCCTCGAGGGCCTGTTCGGGAGATTCGTATTCGACAAAAGCAAATCTGAAGATCATCAGGGAGGAACAGGAATTAGTTTGTTTATTCTTCATTGAACAGGTTTCCCCCGCTCCGTTTAGTTCCTCGGTGTTATATAAGTCTGAACGCACCCTTCGGACATCTTATTCTCGTTCACGGGCATGAAAATGGCATCTTCGCGCGTCCGACCAACGGTGTTCAATTTTTTCAGCAAGAATTTCACGAGCCGCGGCTTGCTCTCTTCGGGCACGATTGGTAGCCCATCGATAACGACAAAGGCATCCAAGCCCTCCTCCAGCCTAACTTCATATTGCGCCTTAAGATCTGTTTGCAAAACGTGATTAGCGGGGAAACATGGAATTTCATATTAATAGACCCCCCCCCCCCAAAAAAAAAAAAAAAAAAAAAAAAAAAAAAAAAAAAAGACACCAATCCTGCTCTGGGTCCTAACGAAATCCCGAGTGGAAAAAAAATACACACCTGAAAAGTCAATGTCCAGCTCCTCCTCGTGGAGATCCTGCTCTGAAAGGGTGTCGAAACTCGGTGCCATGGTGATAGAGGACCGGTGTATGGGAGGAAAGGTATACAGAGAAAGCAGGCGATGAGCAGCGACTGCGGGTTTTCACGATCACGACGCCTTTCTTCCTGAGGTCGTCTTGCATTCGCCTCAAGTCGATTCGGGCAAAATGTGTGTGTGCCAAAGAGCGCCATACCTAAATTAGCCCTAGTCCAATATCTGACACTGACTAAGCGGCTGGGATCACGTGTTTTTCGCTGACACATGTCTGACTCATCATTTCAGCCTCAGGCTCCTGTCCGGCTCCAGCCTCGGATATTTTAAGCATACTATACTATGCTGCGCACTCGCAATCTTTCCCGCCTCCAGAGCTTGCAGAACACTCCAGCTCTAACTACTAACCACAACGGCTGAGGGAGCTTCTAGATATTACTGAAGATGCATACTAGTTCTCTGAGTGAAATTCTCTTTCCATAGTTACTTTCCTCCTGAGTTTTCTTTATCGCTGTACCCCGTACTCGCAGCTCCAGGCCTATCCTAGCTTATTATTAAGGACATACTCCGTACATACTCCGTATATAGTAGTAGTTATATACTCCGTACTTCCATGCTTTGGGGCACTAGTAACTAACCCGCCCTAATCCCGTCCGCAGCCAACCAAAAGGCCCTTTTCTACTAATTATCCGCGCTGCATCAAGCATCCCGCCGCTTTGGTTCATCCACCCGCTCTTCCTTCATTCTCCTCGGTAACTCCCTTTTTGTTTTCCGCCTATAAAACAATTGTGTGTTTCATCTCCTGCTCCTTCTACTATCCTACTCTTGATTCCTCTCATGTCTCTTTGATATTCCATATTTCTTTATTTCTCAGGTCCTTCTTAAATTCCATCACTTATTGCTTTTATACTCTATGCATCCAACATCTTCTTAAGTTCTTATTAGATACTACTAGCTTGCCAGCCACTCGTCCTCCACTCATATTGGCCAATCTTATTCCATAACTTACTTTTCTGCTCCAAGTACCGTACCGTACCCCGCCAGCCCGAGCAACCGCCAGCAAAGCGCACTAACGCTTTCTGGCGCTACTTTTGATCCCAGCTTTTGCCGCGACACTCTGTCAGGGCACCCACCTGACCAGCTCATATTGGACTCGTTCCACCTCCTGCTACAGCTCCAGCTGCACCGGCGATTAATTTCCTAAATATCTCTTTTACATTTCAACCAGCTGGGAAGCTTCAACGTCTTCAGGGCTATTCTAGGCTCGCAAACATGGAGTGTAAGATATCCCGAGCTGACTTGCCGCGCCAATGACACATGAAGCAATTAATGACATCAACGCTGACTTTATTCGGCCAATGCAGTGTCCGACGACGTTCAAGCGTCATATATCAAAATCATCGACTCCATCCTTGCTACCAGTGACTTGAATACTATATCGGAGAAGCGCATACGGAGAGGCTTGCAAGATGCCGTCGACTACGATATCACCCCTCACAAGGTTGGCTGGCTGGCTGCCGATCCTGACTTTTCTCAGATCCCCCTTGGCGGCTATGTTTCTGACGCGTTTATGATTACAGGCCGCGATCAAACTTCTAATTATGCAGCGCTTCGATATCTTTGCGGAACAGAGTGAGAAGCAGGCGGAATCTACCTCCCCCGTCAACGGCCATTCGTCGAATGGTCAACTCAACGCCCCAACGGTCGAGCCCATCTCCCCCGCCCTATCTACCTCCCCGCAAAAACGCAGCGCAGAGCCTGAAAGCGCCTCAGATCCCGGAGATAAATCTCCACCCAAGAAGAACAGAAAGTCAGACTTAGAACTTGCCGACGCGATCTTGGCGGCCAAATTGCAAGCCGAGGAAAATCTACGAGCGCGACCTACCAGAGGCGCAAATTCGAGGAAGGCTGCGCCTATCAAGAAAAAGAAACCTGCTACGAAGTCAAAGACATCAAAGAAAGTGAAAGCGGAGGACGATTCAGACCTAGATGAGCCGGATTCGGAACCCAAAAGGGAGGTCACGCGAACGGGTGGTTTTCATGTGGGTTTTCAAGGCCTTCCACCTTATAGCTACTTCAACGACATATTGACTTTCACCCCTAAAGAAACCCCTCACGTTATCCCCTACGCTCTCTACCCTTCTAGGCGGTGAAATAACGGTGAGTATTTTCTCCTCTAGATATTACCCCTCACTACTCTTGTTCGAATATCCTCCTAACATCACACAGCTTTCTCGACCTCAAACTGTGAAAAAGGTGTGGCAATATATACGCGAAAACAGCCTCCAAGATCCATCTGATCGACGCCAAATCCTATGCGATGACCTCATGCGAGCGGTCTTTAAACAAGACCGAATACACATGTTCACAATGACCAAGATCCTCAACCAGAACCTGTATAACCCTGACGAGTAAAAATTCAAATAACGTAGCCCCACGACCAAGAATAAGAAAGGCTCCCTTTCTTATCGCCAATTCATATCCTCATCATCATTATCATAATCCGGCGTTTATCTGGCAAACGGGGGAGTCATTTGCACATCCTTCTTTTAGTTTTAATTCCCCCCTTTTATAATCTGCCATCAGGTTACCCATTGTGCCATAATGCCGTGAAGTCAAATCATCCCTTCATCGCTTCCGTTTCTTTTTTACTGTTTACTTTCTTCTTTCGCTCTCTGTTCTTTTCTTTTTTTTTTTTCTCCTTTTGGTTTTATATTTCCTCATTCTCATCCTAAGACATATACCATGCAATATATTTGCTTTGCTATCCGCCCACTTTTTCTCTTATCCTATGTTAGCCGCCTCTCTGTATCTTCCCAGTGAAGTTCCTCGTGCATTATCTTTTGGCCGTTTTGTCAGTTTCCTAACTATTCACTACAAGAGGTGTGGTGGGATCACTCATTCTACAAATTTTCTTTTATGGGAACCCACTGAATATGTTTTAAAGCATTCTGATTAAGTGGTTTCTTCCGAACCGAGAACACTCTCCGCGCGGCCTTGCAAGATGATCTAGGAGACTATCTTCATGCTCGTTTCTCTCCTTCATCCCTTCCTTTACATTTTTTATCATTTACTTACCATATCTCGCTCCAGCGGGTGGAGTTGGTTGGTGGGAATGTCCCTTGTTTGTGCTAAATGGATATGAAACTCTCAGTTTGTCATGTTATCTATTTCCACACGCCTTCATTTGGGATTCTCGGTTGTCTTCTGCTTCTCTATTTCATTTTTTTGATCTTGTTGTCTCTTTATCGTTTTGTCTCTCCTATACTCCTCACGTCGGAGCCTTTGGATTTCCAATTTCTTGCGTCAGCTTTCTTGCTTCTGCCTCTTCTTCTGCGCTTATTATTTCCAAGCCGTACCTCTGTTTCCTTCACTGCGTCTTTGGCTTCTTTAAATCTCTATTTCTAGCTGTTGAATCTACTCTTATTATTGGTTGCGCTCTATCACTACCATCTGACTATCCTCAGCCAACCAACCCTCCTTTCCCTTTTGTGCATTCGCCCTCTTAAGATTCTTAATGCTTATGACCGGCTTTCATTTCGCAATATTGTCTCTTAATGTCTTCTACACATCTTAACTTTTGGGAACATACAGACGTGTCTTCTCTCTCCCTCTTTTTCTTTCCTGCATTCCTCCCTTTTATCCGTGGAGAAGGAAAGAAGATAGACATGAACAAGGAGAGAAAGGGGAGAAAAGCGGGAACAATACATGAATAAATACATCTGTCTAATATGTCTAATATACCTGCATTGCCTAAACATTCATCTCTTCCGGCCCGCTCTGGGACTTTGTCGGGTTAATCAATACTGGGCCGAAGGAAGCACTTGCTAAAAATTCTTCATCTATTAGTAGATTCCGCCAGTGAGAGCAAGCCAAGCAGCTGTTTCTCCACGATGGATGGGCGAAGACATATATATGCCTTAGGCAGATCAGGGCATACCTAGATACGAATGACTGTCCAGGCGAGATACTCCCCTAAAAAATTGATACAGCAGCTCACTACATTAATTTGCCCAACATCGCATACTCCTAACGAAATCCTTTGTCAACTGGTTAGAAAACTCATCTACAAGCAGAAGGGACCACCATAGGCACCTAGTATGTCAGAAATGCGATGTTGATGGAAGATAAAGGAACCTTTTGTATTGCTAAGTCAGGCATCAAACACGGCATGCCCAGGTTGGACCTTGTGAATATGTCGTATCTGTGTCATTCCTCTTGGTGATGATAGACTATTATGATTTGTTCACACCAGTAACTTACTTTCTTTTCCCCTTGTTACAGCTCTTTGTTCACTGTAGCTTCTGTACAACCAACCCGGTGCTAAAGCAATGTGTCAAGGGACATATTCAACCCTGTTGGGTTTGGGGTAGCTAGCGCTCGAGGAAAACTTCTAGGTTGATGTGATGTGGGTTTTATTCTTGCCTTCCCCCTCTCTATAGATATCGTCCTCATGTTTCAAGGGTGGAAGGCCGATTCAATGAACACTGAACAGTTTCAATGTTGTTTCATAACCTGATTCACAAAGGAAACAACAAGAAGCTACAGTTCTTAACCAGAATGTCTATAGAAATGGAGCGTCGAGTATAAAAGCATACAAGTCTCTCTCCAACCAGATATTGTGAAGCGTATCGGAATCTGAATCTTTTTTTTAAAAAAAAAAAAAAAATCTCGTTTGGACAGGCTTCGAAGAAATATTAGGGATACAGACGTCGCTCTGCAACTATTGAACCGCCCTCGCTTTCGAAGCTCTCCGGGTCTATTTCAGCAAATACTTTAAACTGGTTTTAATTCCCCTATTTTTAAATCCGGGAACTGATATTCTAGTAAGTTTTACACATTCAGTCAGTCTACATAGGTTAGGCTAGTAGAATGAAGTTCTGAGTCTGATTTATCATACTACCATATCCAACTGACAAAACATGATAATATAATAATTAGTTCATCAAAGATGTGCGAAAACACCCGCTCGCAGTACCAATGCGAATTCAAGCACAGGCTTAACCAACTCATCCTATGCGATCAATTCAAGAATAAGCCCTCATACCAGCATTGCGCGATCGTACCAGCCGCTGGGAAGATGGTGGAGAAGTCCGGGTCTCAGTGTCCAGAATGCCACCCGCGGCTCCCAGCTGAATTGCAATGGACTGTTGGTCATAAGGCTGGGGCAGTTAGTATATAATTCATGAGATGAGTCGGATGAGGATCTAGCGGGACCTGCAGTAATGGTGTTCACAACACCATTTTCTCTTGTCTCCTTCAATTGTGGTGGAAATCGTTCCAATGAGAATTCCAGCTCAGCTTTGTCTCCTTTCTGCTTTGCATGCCTTTCTGCTAGTTATATGTATGACCGCTTGCCCTGATTTTTTTTTTCTTTTGTTTCTTATGCATGCTTTCTCCATAGATAGTAGCTTTCAGTATCCTCTCTAGCATGGTGTTGGTTTTCTTTATCACTTGCTGTTATCCTTCTATATCACAATATTCTTTGGCTTGTGTTTACTGCTGTACTCCGTAGTTTCAACAAGTTAGTTCATCATTCAATATGCAGCCACTCTTTTATTCATTAACAAATGGAATTCTATCACACGGAAACGTGTCAGTGGTAGGGACTACGGTAGCCCTTTGGAAAATCAAGGAAATCAAAGAAATCAAATGCCAATTTGAAACATTTCTATTTTATAGTATGTATTTATAAGTATATATAGGCAATCTACGATGGAAGACAGAAGGCGGATACAGCCAAGCTAGTAAGTAAACTTGCAAACATCTCCCGGCTTGGCAGGTTTGCTCACAGGCTTGCAAACCTACCAAACGAACCCAAGACTCTTGGCTGTTTTGCATAACACAGCTCTGACCTTGTTTCTGCATATAAAATCCACCAAATACGAACAGTTCTAGCTTATTAAAGTAGTAGAGATTGTATGCTTTGAAATCAGGTAGGTTATATATAATTTTTTAATCCATAGATATCAGGGCCAATGCGGAGAAAGATCCCGTGCCCGTGTGTGCGTAAGCTTAAATAGGAAGCGTGTGCTTCCCTTTTTCAAAGATGAAAGTAGATTTGATAACGCATTGAAGCAGAAGGCGTGTGTTTCTCCTTTCCCCCAAAAGCAAAAGGCCAATTGAAAAGAATACATCCAAAATGGCAAACTCACCGGTATCCGTCTTCGGCCTTGGAGCCATGGGCACCGCCCTGGCCACCCAATTCCTTCGAAAAGGCCACAAAACCACAGTCTGGAACAGGACCCCGGCCAAAGCACAACCCCTTATCGCTATCGGCGCATCCCATGCTCCCACAATCGACTCTGCCGCCGCGGCTAGCTCTTTACTCATAATCTGCCAACTGGATAAAGCCTCCGTCATGCAAACCCTCCAACAAGCCCCAACGGCATGGGCCGCAAAGACAATTGTTGACCTTACAAACGGCACACCAGCCCACGCCAGAGAGACGGCGGACTGGGCTCTCGCGCACGGGGCTCGATACATCCACGGCGGAATCATGGCCGTACCATTCATGATCGGCCAGCCTGATGCCATGATCCTCTACAGCGGACCAGCAGAGGTGTTCGAGGGGGTAAAGGATACCCTCTCCGTGCTGGGCACCAACACATACGTCGGCGAGGACGTGGGGCTTGCCTCGCTGCACGACCTGGCTCTTCTGAGTGGCATGTACGGCCTGTTCAGCGGCTTCACGCACGCCGTGGCGTTGGTGCAGTCCGCCAACATTCCTGCGGCAGGATTTGTTGCGACGCAGCTCATCCCCTGGCTGACTGCGATGACGCAGCATTTGAATCTGTTGGCGACGCAGGTGGATGAGAAGGATTACGGGGATGGCGGGTCGAGTTTGGACATGCAGGCGAAGGCTGCGCCAAATATATTGGAGGCGAGTCAAGCCCAGGGTGTTTCGGTGGAACTTATTCAGCCTATTTTCAAGTTGATTGAGAGGAGGGTTGAGGAAGGCAAGGGTAGTGAGGGGCTTGCTGCGCTTGTTGGGATGATCATGAAAGGGGGCACAAAGGACAGTGTGTGAAATGCGATAGACGTATATAGTAAGGCGATAGGGTTTAGGGAGAGCTGGTATAGAAGCTGTTTCCTGGCTTTTTTTTTTTGTCTACCAGCGGCCATATCACGTATCAATATGCATCATAGATGTACAAGTGAAGAAACTTTGTGCGTAGCCAGATATTTATCAACTCTCAAAAATGTTGGAGAAGGGAATTGGCTGATGAGAAAGCAAATATATTGGCCATCATCGCATGGATGGTAAAAGTGAATGTGTGAATCCTACTTTTTCGGGAAACGTAGTCCATGAATAATCAAAGGGGAATCGGGGATCCTCTGTGAATAAAGGTGTCCAATATGGGTGTAGAAGGGTACTGAACATGTTCATTATCAATCACTTCTACCAAATGTCACAGACATAGAACACAAGACAAGGGCTTATTGTTTCAACCTATTCAATGAGGCGATCTGTGAAAGAAAGTCAAAAACCGCAATATGATCCTCCGGTATGGTACATATGAATGGAGGCGAACAGAATTGGTACAGCAAGAAAGATGTATCGAGAATAGGATTTACTACCTCACTCACCAAAATCATTCACAGATTGCGTGTATCCAATTGACGCCAATGCGACGTAGAGACACAAAAATGTGTCCACCAGGGCCAACCACAACCAGCACAGTACTGCTATCCAAATATGAGGTGAATCAGGAATTTTGGGAAGAGGAGCGCACGAATGAAGAGCCTAGAAGTTCAGGTTACACTCTTCAAGGACCAGCTTTATTACAGTCAAACCAGTTCACGAACAGTCGAACTTCTGCGGATGCTGGTGCATCAAACCATTCATGTGTGGGCATGGAGGTGAGACCTGCGCGCGCGATACAGATGATGGCAACGTGAGAACGTGTGCGTGTGTGTGTATAGTAGTCTGATCAGCCAGCCCAAACCTTCTCTATCAGTAATGGATAAAGAAACGCCCAGCCAACTTCCGGATCCCAATTAGCAGTTGAAGGCTAAGATATTTCAGAGAGTTCAACTTGCTGGCTCAGATGATGGATTCTCCATGCCTCTGTCGGATACTTCAGGTGCTTTAGGATATTCTCGATGTTTGGATATCCCACCACAGCATGCATCGACGAAACGGACCGAAAAGCGCCCCCCAGACAGGCGCCCGAACTAGCCGTTGAAGAGGAGCAAAGGGAGTGCAAACTATGTATGTGCTCTGAGTACTGGACATTACCAACGCAGGCCGCAAGACCGGCTCCCGACGGAATGGGTGGTTTATGGATGGAGTACTCCGTAGAATGAAAGAAATCGAGGGCTGTACGATTTTCCTCTCGCCAATGATTGTCCAGAAGAGACAGTCACCGTTGCGCCAGATCGGAAACCCATGCACAGACTAATGCGAGGCCACATTCGGCACAATGGCACCCCGCAATGAGCGAAGAGTGCGAGCAGGATTGCTGGCACTCCGGCATTGGAACTGGACATCTGAATATCGAAAGTCTAAAAGGTAAGATGGCCGACCGAAAAGGAATGCATGCCTTCCGAAAACAAAGAGATCAATTTTCGGGACCGGAATTTTTTCTTGAGTCGGTGTGACGCTGCACGATAAGCTTGCTCAAAACTTTGTGTCAAGTATACACACTTATCTCGCAGTTACATATATAGTTTCTCACCAGATTGAGACCGTCCTGAAGAGGGTAGAATGGGCAAGGAATCAACCCCGGAAGCTCTCACGATTTGATGATTTATGACGGCGCAGAAGGATACATAGTTGGAGCCTCCGAGCTGGAAGTTTAGAGAGCCCTTCCGACATTCATGATATGCGTTCTCGGTGGTCTTGATTGAGACATTTGTGGCTGATGGAATTGCCGATCATGGAGCATCTCCTCGAGTCCTGTTGATGCGAACAGTTGAGAACGGGAGAAGCTAGTCAAAGCCCTGTCAGCCCCAAGAAAAACCAGCTCTTGAGATGGAGCGAAGGGGGACTTTCAGCCAGCCCTCGCCGAGCTCCTGGGACGAACAGCCCCTATCCCGATGCAAGATCTCAATCGCTGACTGGTCAATGGCCCTGATATTCAAAATTATCGGCGGGCCAGATTGGAGCTAGCAGAAGCGCTGTTATTTTTCTCCATTCAAAACATCGACGGATGTTTTACGCAAATGTTAACGTTATTTTCATCTTCGACTTTTAAGTTGACAGAGAAACGGCGTAATGGAAATAATGTTAGCAATGAGACGTCATCTATCTTCATGCAGCTAAGTTCTCCTGTCCCTTTGCGCCTTTTGCGGGGATCGGCAAAGCCGTGACTCGTGAGAACAAGCACAGACGTTTCCCAAACGTTTTCGACCAGAACCAGGAAGTATTTACGCAGTAGGTAGGTACATGATGCAAGGCCGTAATTCTTCGCATCCTTTCGCATCATGATGATGACTTTCCTCATCGGAGCAAAGTACGCAGTACACTATGGAAACAACTACCCCCCAGCTGATATTTTTGGTATGTCCTCAATTACAGACCGCGAGAATTCTCCGAACCCGATATGATATGTTAAGTTACCCTCGCTAGCTCTCGGTGGGTAGCCAGAGATTTCCAATAGTCGCATATCGAGCTCAAAACTAATTGTGGAACTCCGAATCACGTCAACTTGCCTCGTCTTGCCAGTCCGTGCCAGATGACACCAGCTGCAGACAGCAAGTCGTGGGCCCGTCGCCTGTGGATAATATTCCACGCTGATTTGTAGATGGATCTCTTTTTCGCACCTTACAGTCGCGCCGACTAAAGTCTATCCGGTAGAGAACCTTGCGCCACTTGGGAATTAAGCTGGTGTGCCCCGCGCGCTGTCCGCTGGGAGAACGCGCCAATCAACCCCAAAGACGCTGGCAACAGCTCAAATTTTTGGAAATATGACGGCTCACATTCCTATTTGTCTCCCCCAGCTTCTATCACCCTTGCTGCCTTGCAGCAGCGGAGGGCGAGCAGTGTCCACTCCACACCCGGGCTACCGAGGGAGAACGAACGAGCCGGTTTTTCCTAAGCCCTGTCAGGGGAATATTCTTATTTTCCAAGAGCTCCGCTCTATTTTTCTCCAGTGGCAGAAAACTTTTTAACCATCATTGAATTCGAGGGGCTCTACGGAGTACGGAGTAACCAGCCCATTTTTGTGGGGCGAATGTTGTTATTTCTGCACGATTTCACTATCCATCGCCATCCTTGGATTTTAGCCAGACACTTGCCTCTTCCAAACCGAGGCTTGCTCCCAATGCGTAGGAACAATGTCAGAATTGCTGGTCAGTCTTATCTTTCGTTTAGAAAGACCTGTTGAGGGCGTTAGACCTTTCATAAAAGCTGATGAGTTCCTCTAGGATCCAAACAATGATCCAAATATTGGGTCGTCTCGCGGGGAAAACCAGTCAACTATAGACGTGACACTTGGCTCACTCGGCATGGATACCTCTACCTCTGCCGCAGCTCTGCTGACGACTTTTGTTCCTGCGTTTGTGCTTTTTACCCTTTGGACTGCGGTTTTTATTATCTGTCGACGGAGTCAACAGCGCTTCTATGCCCCCAGATCATACTTGGGCAGTATCCATGAACAGTAAGCATTTTCTTCCTTCCCGGGCTACTACTGCCTTTTTATGACCAACCTCATAACCTGTCCCCAGTGAACGGAGCCCGGAACTACCTTCAGGTTGGGTCAATTGGATCGGTGCCTTCTTCAACCTGTCAGACACCTATGTGCTTCAGCATTCATCTTTGGATGGATACTTTTTCCTACGGTTCCTCCGGCTTATGTCAGTGACATGTTTCGTGGGATGCCTTGTCGTTTGGCCCATTTTGTTTCCTATCCATGCCACCGGGGGAGCGGGAAATACTCAACTTGATGCATTGAGTTTCAGTAATGTGAAAGATCCTAATCGATATTATGCGCATGTTTTTGTCGCTTGGATGTTCTTCAGTGGGTCCCATCCTGTGCCTGGAAAGAAAATTTGATGTAGTGGACTAAGTTGTCACAGGTTTCATATTCTACATGGTTACCCGAGAAAGCATGTTCTATGCTACGCTTCGACAAGCATATTTTCTCTCGCCTCTATATGCTAGCCGTATCTCGTCGAGGACTGTCTTATTCATGGCAGTCCCCCAAACCCTTCTCACCAAGTCTAAGATGGCAAAGGTTTTTGGAAAGTCTATCAGGCGTATCTGGATTACGACAGACTGCAAAAAGCTAGATGAACGAGTCAAAGAGAGGGACGAGTTGGCTTTGAAGCTGGAGAGTCTGGAAACGGACTTGATCAAATCTGCGAATTCCGCAAGATCTAAAGCGATGAAAAAACAGAAAAGGGATGAAGAATGCGTAGTTGATACTGGACCTAACCCTGACGGCATGGCTTGCGATCTTGATTCTATCCCATGGGCGAAGAGAGTAAAACGACCGACTCATCGCCTACGTTATTTCACTGGCGAAAAAGTTGATACCATAGAATGGCTACGGTCCGAGCTTGAAAAGGTGCTTCCTAAAGTCGAGAAGCTGCAGAAGAAACATCGAGATGGAGACGCGAAGTCAATTCCAGCTGTGTTTGTCGAATTCGATTCCCAAGCGGCCGCCCAAACCGCTTATCAAATGCTCTCACACCATCAACCGTTTCAAATGACACCCCGCTATATCGGAATTACGCCGCAGGAAATTATCTGGCCTGCCTTGCAATACAGCTGGTGGCAAAGAATTGTGCGGAAATTCTTGATCCAGGCGGCTATTACTGCCCTGATTATATTCTGGTCGATTCCTTCTGCCTTCGTCGGAATGATATCGAATGTGGCGTATCTGAGCAATCTCCTGCCATTCCTTGGGTTTATTAACGAACTTCCCGAAGTAATTAAGGGCGTTATCAGTGGTTTACTCCCCGCTGTAGGTCTTGCGTTGCTGATGGCATTGGTGCCGATTTTGTTGAGATGTACGTTTATTGTTCACCCCCTTTCCCGACATAAGACGCACCTAACTCTGATTTAACTGTAGTTCTCGCGCGGCAAACTGGACTTCCAACTACTGTTCATGTAGAATTGTTTACGCAGAACGCCCACTTCTGTTTCCAGGTGGTGCAGGTATTTCTTGTTACCACGTTGACCTCCGCAGCTTCAGCCGCAACAAGCCAAATTATCAAGGATCCCATGTCAGCCAAAGATTTACTCGCAAAGAATCTCCCGAAAGCTTCAAATTTCTATATTTCATACTTCCTTCTTCAGGGTCTAGTCCTGAGTGCTGGTGCGGTAGTGCAGGTGCTGGGATTCGTCATTTTCAAGATCTTCGTTGCGTTCTTTGACACCACTCCGCGCAAACTCTACGAACGATGGACATCAATGAATGGGTTGCGCTGGGCTACCGTCTTTCCGGTGTTCACAAACATGGTCGTGATCGGTAAGTGTATTCGAGCGACCTGCGAACCAAACCCCCTATGCATGACCACTATAAGTTTCGCCCATATATCTAATCAATTGTAGCCATTACCTACTCCTGCATCGCACCTCTTATTCTCGGATTCTCCTCGTTCGGCTTATACCTAGTCTACCAAGCCTACCGTTACAACTTGCTTTTCGTGTACGACTCTGATGTCGATACCAAGGGCCTGATCTACCCGCGTGCCCTGCAGCAAGTATTGACAGGTGTATATCTCTCCTCTGTGTGTATGATTGGCCTGTTCGCCATTAAGGGCGCTATAGGGCCAGTGATTATGATGGTCCTCTTCATCATTCTCACGATTCTAGCGCACATATCTCTGAATGATGCATTGCGCCCCCTACTCTCCGCGCTTCCCCGGACCCTCGAGCAAGCTGAAATGCTAGGCGACAACGACGCCCATGACGATGACGATGGGAGTTTTGGTGACCAGGATGACAGTTCAAGCAACTCCCACGACGGCACAACAAGTGAGAAACCACCTGTTAGCCCAGCAAGCGCCAGCAACGAAATCCCCAGCCCAATCTCCGCCTACAAACTAAAGAGCTCAACACAAACAACCATAACCCTCGCCGAGATCACCCGAGCAGGGACTTCGGCTGAAACGCCTGTTTTCCCACATCACAGGCCCAACGCCCTCCACGCCATCCTGCGGAAATTCTCCTACTTCATCCACTCAATCGTAGAGCCCCATATCTACATCGACTACGCGACGCTACGCAAGCGGATCCGGCAGGGTACGCCCGTTGAGTACACGGACGAAGTAGCGGACAATGCATATTACCCGCCGTCGGTGTGGAGTCCGACGCCGCTGCTGTGGGTGCCGCGCGATGCGGGCGGGATTAGCCAGCGTGAAGTGGAGTTGACGAGTCGTGTGATACCGATGACGGATGAGGAGGCTCATTTGGATGAGAGGAATAAGGTGAAGTGGGATCAGGTGAAGAGCCAGCCGCCGATATGGCAGGAGAAGATATTTTACTAAGCTATGAGCAAGGGATATTTACTCGCGGGATAGGAGAATGTGATGACTTTTGAGTTTTTTGCTCTTTTTTGTCCATATATATATTATATACCACGGGATTATGTGATTCGGGGTTCTTGGTTTCTGTTTTAACTGAGCTTATTGGCTCGCTACCCGGGAATTCTTTCTTATTTTTATGTACATAAATAGATATATGCTATTTGTAGTCACTAATGATTTATACTTTATATAGGTCTAAGCTGACGCTGTGCATTCGGCAAGATAACGAAGATGAGTAGGGAAATGCCGTCAAGCGTTAGTCCAAAGCTATCTCCACTGACTACTTGGAAAGTACCCGGTCGACCTGAACCCGCGTCGTTTGGTCATTCTGGGAGTCTGTTGATCCTCAATAAGTTCTCGGAATTAATAATCTGGACTTTGACAAAGCCCGAATCCAAGGCTGCTTACATCCGAAACCCCAGAGTATTAGTTCCCGGCACCTGCGAGATGAAATTACTAATAAAAGATGCGCGAAGCATAATCTACATGTCAAATCTCAGGCAGGCGGAACCCGATGCTGACCTTGATATCGCTTCGGAAAGTTCTGCGATGTATCAGGTTTAAAGATTACCCCGCCTTCACGGGCATCATATAAAGGTCTATTCGAAAGAAGCTGTTCTCTATCACGAACTTCTCTCCCTTAGAACATTAACCTCATCAATACATAGTTACTTATTGCACCTCATCCCATGTGCCCTACCTAATTACTACTACTCTATCCCGCGCATCATCATCATCGGCAGCAGCCACCATCGCCCCGCCATCCAAGCGTCTAGAAACTGCTCAAAATTTCATTGCCAACTTCAACACACTTTCGGGCAGAAAGGTATGAAGTCATCTTGGCAGAAAACTTCGTCCACCAATTCGCGCCAGCGTCACTGAACCCACCTGGCCCTTCGACAAAAAGGGCATACTGGAACACGTTGCCCAACTCCATGCCGTCATGAGCAGCTTCCCATTGACGGTGAAGGAGTACATTGAGAGCGACAGCAGTAACCAAGTCACAGTGTGGGCGAGTAGCCGTGCGATGTTCCGCGACGAGGGGAAGGACGACGGGGTATCTGAGGCGGAGTGGGCATATGGGGGGGAGTATGTGTTTCTGCTGTGGATGGATGAGACGGGGGAAAAGCTTATCAAGTCAGTGGAGTTTCTGGATAGCTAGAGGACGGTGAAGTTGCTGGATTTGATGCAGAGGGCGGCGGCAAACAAGGCGAAGAAGGATGCGTGAGAGTGAGTGGCACTTGTTATTGTTCGTGACTCCAATTGTATGACGAAGGGCTGCCTGATGTACACGCCACCTCAATGACTCAGATGATTTAATGCCTTAAGATCACCGTCTCTTCTTTTGCATTTCCAAGGGTTGATATTGCTGAAGTGACTGTGTTGGAGCCTGAGTAATAATAATTCGGAGTTGTGGTATCACAATACGGTAAATTATACTCTCATAGCCAGCGCCTCGGCTGTATATACGGAATAATGTATTATTACATAATCAGAATTGAGCCTCCATCCAGATATTTTTTACATAACTACTACAAACCACCGACTGCACATAGTCCACTACATTCTGCTCTTTTATTGCTCTATTATATTCTTTTTCCTCTTCCGGTAACTCTTATTCGGGTTATACAGCAGGCATTCCTTTCTTCATAATTTAGCACATAGGCATAATCACCAGAAATCGGGTCCCCGCAGCGAAGTGTCTGCGTGCGGAAATTCTTCCCTTACTCCCAAGTGAATTGAACAACAATCACAGTCACAGTCAATATGGCTAATATATCCGCTAATACTCCACCTACCTCTGCTCCACAACGGGACCAAAATCCAACCCGAGGCAACCGAAGACGAGGTCGTGGCGGCGCGCTTCCGAACCCGCATACAGATGGCCAACAGCGCCGTGGAAGGGGCGGCGGCAGAGGCGGAGGAGGGAGAGGTGCACGGGGCGCACGAGGTGTTGTACCGGACGGAAGAGGGCAGACAAGACCACAAGTAGCAGGACATTCTACGATCCGACCAGGCCAACCCACCGATGGTGACTATGGAGGCGAACCACCCGACTCAGATCCTCGGAGCGGAGGCACCTCCGGTGATCGCCTGACCGGAGATGCCAAACGTGCTGAGGGCGAGGGAGCGGCTGTGACTGCAGCTGCCACGACGGGCGAGGACGCGGATACCGGCGAAGTGTGCTTTATCTGTGCGTCGAACATCGCTCATACTGCCGTCGCCCCTTGTAACCATCGAACATGTCATATTTGTGCTTTGCGATTGAGGGCCTTGTATAAAACTAAGGCGTGCGCACACTGTCGGGTATGTGTTTGAGAGGCCTCTTGTTCTCGGATTTTACAATCAAGTGAGAAACCCTAGGGTTGTCAAGTGTTAACGTGCTGCCTTTTGAGTAGACCGAGTGGCCCTCCGTAATTTTTACCGATGATCCAGTGAAAAAATTCGAGGATTTCAGAGACGGTGATTTCATACGTACAGATGATAACTTGGGAATTAAGTATGAGACGAACGATATTTTCGAAGATACGGTTTTGCTCCTGCGGTATAACTGCCCCGATAGCGAATGTGATGTCGCATGTCTGGGATGGCCGGATCTTCATCGCCATGTAAAGAGTCAGCATCAGAAGGTTATGTGGTACGTACAGACTTTATCCCGCTAAAAATTTAAAATATTCAATTTTCTTCGACCCCTCCGCTAACAGGAAATAGTGATTTATGTACTCGAAATAAGAAGGTGTTTACTCATGAGCACGAGCTCTTCTCAATGACCCAACTTCGGAAACATGAGAGATATGGAGATGATAACCCTGGCGCTGTTGATCAAAGCGGCTTCAAAGGCCACCCAGAATGCGGTTTTTGCCGACAGAGATTCTACGGGGACGATGAACTCTACACGCACTGTCGGGATAAGCACGAGCGATGCCATATATGTGACCGGCGTAATGGAAACCGGCAGCAACAGTATTTCATCAACTATAATTCCCTAGAGGAGCATTTCAACAAGGACCACTTCCTTTGCCTTGACAAGGAGTGCTTGGAGAAGAAGTTTGTAGTCTTCGAGTCACAAATGGATTTAAAAGCTCACCAGCTGGAGTGCCACCCAGCCGGCCTCTCCAAGGATGCAAGAAGAGATGCGAGAACAGTCGATTTATCTAGTTTCGATTACAGAACTCCCTACCAGCCACAGAGAGGCGGGAGAGAGGGGCGAGGTGCAGGAAGAGGGCGTGATCCTAACGCAGAACCTCTCCCTGCATCCAGCGCTCAACCTTTGAGACGAGACGAGTTGGCTTATCAAAGACAAATGGCCATCCAGAGCGCTCAGTCCGTCACGAGCAGGACATTTGGCGGTCAGCTCACGCCGAGCGGTGCCCAGACAGTTCGCGTACCGACTCAATCAACCGCTCCTCCTCCTCCTCCTCCTCCTCCCCCCACTCAAGCAGGTCTTCGTCCTGCTATGGAAAGCCTAAATCTTGGCCGCCCAAGTGCGCCCCCCTCAACTCCTCGAGAACACGCCCTCCAAATTGCACATGGCGCTGTAATGGACCGCGCCGTCTCCCTCCTACGCAACGACCCCCTAAAAGTCTCCGATTTCCGCGATAAAGTATCTTCCTACCGCACCGGTGCCATCAGCGCCGCATACCTAATAGAATCGTTCTTTTCACTCTTCGACACCTCATCCGGCGAACTAGGCAAGCTCATAAAGGAGCTCGCCGAGCTCTACGATGATGAGTCAAAGCGCAGCGCCCTCCTCAAAGCCTGGAACGACTGGCGCGCCATCAATGAAGACTACCCCGCTCTACCCGGGCCCAACGGAGTACTATCAAGTACCGGTGCAAGTGCCAGCGGCGGTGGAAAGCGCGTGCTACGCCTAAAATCATCGACGGCACAATCTTCGCGCTCAGCGGTTGGACGCAGCGGAGGTCTCGGAGGAATATCAAACGGTAGCAGCAGCAACCCATTCCCGCCCCTTGGTGGACCTCCTGGCGGCAGGAAAGCACGCCCATCAGCGTCACCCTGGTCAACAGTGACACCCCCGTCACGTTCGGGAGGGAGTTCGCCAGCCCCTTCCCGCCCTTCTCCATCAGCGGGTCCCAAAACCGCAGCGATTGCAGCTCCCATCGCACGAGGCGCTAATGCGGACGCCTTTCCGGCGCTACCTGCTGCACCGAAGCCCAACACGCTCATGGCCGGTCTGACGCGCGGCACGGTGCGGTGGGGAGCACCATCGGCCGCTACGGGCCCATCGCCGTGGGGGAGGGGAGGGGTTAATCCTACACCCGCAGAGGCTGGGAACGAAGGAGAAGCAGGGGATGGCGGCGAAGGAGGGGGCAAGAAGGGGAAAGGGAAAAAAGGGAAGCAGGTGTTGTATCATTTTGGGTAGGAGAATGGGCAAGGTTGACGTGTAGCTGTGTGAGACGCCTGGGTCAATCAAATATTTTCACCGTTGACCACTTGCAAATTATTTTTCTGTTGCTACGAAATCCATTTGGGACGTGAGAGTGTATTTAACTCTAGTCGTCTGTCAGATTTATGCTATTTCACAATTTTCGAGGAAATCCTTGCTCGATGCCGTCCTTTGGCGGAGGAAATGCCAATGCCCATCCCTTGGTACTGTCCCTGTGGACCTGTGGTACTAGCTCCATGGGAAGTCTTGACTCTGCTACACCTGAATCCCTTGATTTTTACATACATCGCTATACTTGTGAGCTATATACAAGTTAAATATGTCTAGAGCACTACTCACCAGGCCATATAACTCATCAAGGTCGAAATTATTTGAGCTCGGTATTGAAAGCTTCGGCTAAATTCCAAGTGTACACTCAAGTGTCGAACAGCCGCCTCTACACCTCCATACTGCGGTGCGGTTCGAAGTTCACCCCTACTCGAGGAAGCTCAGGAGATTTTCATTTGGTCATTTCAGGCTATTTTTCCGGGAAGCTGCTGCGTAGTTACATACATGCAATCTAAAATATTTGTCGCCATACATGCTATATGATGATTATCAGAGAAATGCACAGATAAGTGAACATAAATTGGTAAGATGTAAGTATAGTGCATACTCTTTGTGAATTCAAATTAACAACCGATAATTGGGGGAAAGGTTCGTCAATACCTGATTACTGCACAATATATCTATCGAGGCTAATACGTGAAAATAGCATCCTATAAAGATACGCGCGTGGCCACATCATTAAAACTCGAGGGGAGTTCCATCCTCTTCAAACAGAAATTTTTGCGGATTTTTCAAAGCCGATGCTTCTGATTTCTCAGAGGCAACAGTCTAACATTCCACTACGGATGATGACCACGGAATTGATGGGGACTTCTCGGACTTCTCCAACTGCGAGGAAGGAGCGGAGAGGTGGGCGGATGGTGCTGTAAGATTTGTCATGGGCTCGGATTCTGTAGTAGGAACCGGCCCGGGATCAAGGTCAAGAGATACTGACGGCTGGATATCCCGACTTTCATCCACATCCATCTCGTCGTCGTCTGCTGTGTCGACTTCTGCATCAAGTGCCACCATTCGCAAAGTGAACTCTTGCTGCAATTTCTTCAGCCAGGTTCGGAGAGCCTCACCTTCCAACACGCCTTCTCGAGCTTGCAATAGCTGCTCTTTAAGGTCCAGAATGAGCTTTCTCCGCTTCGCAATAGCGAGAGTTTTCGAGCGTTTCCGTTGATTCTCGATCTTCAAACTCAGTGCTTCCGAAACTTCTTGAGCCTTACGCAGCATGGGTTGCGGGAACGGGAGAAGTCTGGCGAGGAAGAGACCATAGTGTTTGTCCTTGACGAATCCGTCCGCAATTTTATAGAGCATTGTCATTTTCGAAGTAGAGGGTGACATGTCGACGGCAAGGTGTAGATTGACAACGCCGTTCCTCTCTGCCATAATCTTGGCCAGGTCATGGAAATGGGTCGTGAACCAGACCAGTGCGTGACTTTCGATAAGCGCTTCAGCGATTGCGATAGCAATGGCGAGACCGTCAGTGGTGCTGGTACCGCGACCGAGCTCGTCGATAATTACCATGCTCTTTGGTTCTATATTGCGAAGAATAAAAGACATTTCACGCATCTCGGCAGAAAAGGTAGAAACGTTGGCCTCGACATTGTCGTCTGTCGACACTCGTGCGAATAACTGATGGACTATTGGGAACGACGCATATTGCGCAGGAACAAAGCAGCCGATCTGCGCCATTACAGTCATCAAGGCGAGGGATCTGATGTACGTGCTTTTGCCGCTCATGTTGCATCCCGTGACAATTTGAAACCGCGATTGCTGAGTGGCGTATGCATCATTCGGCACGTACTTGTCCGTATGAATCTTTTCTCGAATCGGGTGCCTGCCAGCTTTGATTGCTAAGGTATCCGTGAGTTCTGGCCGCACATAGTTTTGCATGGTTACAAGATGTGCGAAGTCTGCAAGCATGTCCAACAAGGCGATGCTTTCGCTTACACGGAAGAGCCCAGCTATGTGCGACCGAATATCTTCTATCAATTCTTGAATGCTTCGATCGCTCATATTAATCACCTCGTTATGAGCATCAGTGATTTTTCTATTTAACTTAACAAGATCCAGGGTTTGGAACTCGATATATGTTTTCTTCTTGAATATATTGATGAAAATGTCGGGTAGTGGGGTGTTGTCCAGAGCCGATACTAATAATCGGAAATAATAGTGTCGACCGGTTTCGAACCTCAGGTCAAAAGCCAGGTCGTATTCATCTAAAATTGAATTAGGGCTCGGTCACAAGAATTTGGGTATTTGGGGGAGCATACCTCCTAGCTGCGCCGCCAACGCAACTACGTCGTCATTTGCCTCCTTGTATGTCTGTCTTGCAACGTCGAGAAGGCTGTTAATTCCAGCCTGCAGAATTAGTATATGCTCTTTGAACTGGTTTAAAGGAGACTACTCACTTTCACTGCATATGTGCGCTGGTTTCGTAGGTCTAACGGCCGCGATTGATAAGTAACATCTTCGTTCAGCGTGGCGTTGATCATGTCTACGATCGTGTCGTACTCTTGGGGTGCACACAGCTAATTCAGGTCAACTGAGGCAATTCAAACAGCATTGACACAATGGAACGGACATTGCGGATTGCTAACAAAAGCGTGCTTTGTGCACCTGATAAAGCTTGGTATATAGGCTTAATCGCGTTAACATAGGTTTTGAGCATGATGACGTTATTGATTGATTGTTCGGCATGCTGAAAGGTCACTTTTGTCGGTACAACAATGAGCTAACATCCAGTTAGTTTCGAGAGGGAAAAAAAGAAGTATAACAGCAGTAACTAACAGAGGTGAGGACTTTGTCTGAATCAACGAATGACTTGAGAGCTAAAAGCGAGATATTAGCATTGTACACCTTCGAGAACACTAGAGCACAAACCCTGCCGAACAGAGTAAAACATTTCCTCCTTTGTGCTCAGTTCCTCGACAGCTTCATATCTAGCTGAAAGCTTGGCCTGTTCTGTCGATGGTTGCAGAACGTTACTGCGAAGGAGCCTAGAGCCCATTGGGGTCAGAGTCTCATTGAGCACTCCGAAAAGGCAATCCCGAGACTTGGAATTCTGAAGATTTTGGATCAATTCTAGGGAAATGATTGTAGATAGATCAATTAACATGGATCCTTCAGACGGCTCATATTTGATACGGAGAGAATGGTGAGAAAATGTCTTGGAGAGCTCCGTCTCAATATAGGTGAGCGCCTAGAAAGTGTCATGTCAGAGCAGGTCAGGGCAAACAGCAGTGAGTCAGATTAATCAGTCACTGTTGAGCACGTCAAACATACCGCAGCAAGGCAGCATGTCGCGAAATAGTTGCCTTCGAGAGACATCTTGATAGACTCAAGATCTTCTCTAAAGGCAAGCTGCTCGACATACTCATGGCCAGTTCTTTCAGCCCACATTCGTCTATCAACGGAACTAACGGTTAAATGAGGTAGGTTCTCCTCCACAATGGAGTAAAGCTTTGACCGCGGTTCTTTAGCAGTTTTCATGAAGAGGACTTCCGTTGGATCAAACACGGCCAGTTTATGAATGGTCCGGGCATAGGTTTGGCTGTCACATATTTGGCAAAAGACGGCCTCTGCAGTGGAGACGTTCACAAATGCCAGGCCAACACTCGGGGATATTCCACGGGATTCACTAATGGCACAGATAATCTCCTGAGACGCAACACTGGTTCCTGCTGTTGTTGGTCTCACTGTCCGGGGGTATCCAGAGCTTGATTGGGCTGTTGTAGGCCGTCGAGTGGTGGCATTGCTGTAACTGGGGAAATATGAAGGATTGGTAGAGAACCGTGCTGAGGGCATCTTCAACAAATTAACACCCAGAGAGGGTTTAATGGCTGAACGCAGTTTACAAGCTCATAACATAAAAAGCTCAAGCCTCGCCAGTAGCCATTGCGATTCTATCGCAATTTGTACTACTATGCGTATACACGATGAAATCATCTTATGTTGTAAAGCAGAGGAGTTGTCGGAGTTGATATAAGGGGGAAAGTTATACGCTATGCCGCTTTCATATTAGTTCACTTGGTTATCAGTGCTTACTCATCTATCAAAATTATCTCAAAAGGCCCAGCTCTCAAAATAATTTCTTCGGGGTGTTCAAGTTCCACAGCGAGGATATCAGCAATACCTAACATCCTGTACTATGGCGACAGTACTCCCTCCTCCTAGCAAGCGGCAAAAGCGGGAAATTGCGGAAAAAGCACAGCAACAGCAGGAAATCCAAACAATCCCGACAGACCTAGGCAGTATACGAGTGCAATTTTTCGACCAGACTACAGGGAAAGCTACCGGCCCTCCAGTGTCTATTCCTATTGCAGATGGATCGGTTAAAAACCTTGAAACACTCGTAAACGCGCTACAAGGCAATGTAGGTACGCTCATGCCCCAGGAGATGCGAATTACAAAAGAAATGAGACTTGAACTAAACGTATCTTATCAAACAGGATGACAATGAAAAAGTCCCTTACCGATTTGCATATAAGCCAGAAGACGAAAATGGAGAAGCCGTCGACATACTCTCAGATCTGTATCATTCACTCCTCAAACCGGGGCTGAAAACATCTGAAGATACCGTTCACCTCTACTATACCCCGCAGGCTGTTTTCCGAGTAAAAGCCGTATCGAGGTGTTCCGCGGCGATATCAGGGCACGGAGAGGCAATCCTAGCGACTGCATTCTCCCCAGCTTCGTCATCACTCATGGTCACTGGAAGCGGAGACTCAACAGCTCGGATATGGGATTGCGATACAGGAACTCCATTGCACACCTTGAAGGGCCACAAGAGCTGGGTTCTTGCCGTGAGTTGGTCGCCGAACGAGCAGATGATAGCGACGGGGAGCATGGATAACACCGTTCGACTATGGAATCCAAAAACAGGCGAAGCTCTTGGTGGACCGCTGAAGGGGCATACGAAATGGATCATGAGTCTGGCGTGGGAGCCGTACCATTTGCAAAAGCCAGGGCTTCCAAGATTAGCATCCGCGTCGAAAGACAGCACCGTGAGGATATGGGACGTGGTGTCAAAGCGTATTGACACAGTACTCACAGGGCACAAGGGGTCCGTTACTTGTGTCCGATGGGGCGGGACGGGGCGCGTATACACCTCGTCCCACGACAAAACTATCAAAATCTGGAATCCGGTAGATGGCAGCTTGCTCCAAACTCTCTCCTCGCATTCCCATCGCGTGAACCATCTAGCATTATCGACCGACTTTGTCCTCCGAACTTCCTTTTTCGAGCACAACGAAAATGTCCCCGAGACGGAAGAGGGTAAAGTTGAAACCGCAAAGCGCCGGTTCGAAAAAGCAGCAACAATCAATAATAAAATCATTGAACGACTCGTCTCTGCCAGTGATGATTTTACAATGTTCCTGTGGGACCCTGCCTCGTCGAATAAGCCCGTTGCGCGCCTGTTGGGACACCAGAAAGAAGTAAACCATGTCACATTTTCTCCAGATGGAGCTTATATTGCCTCTGCAAGCTTCGATAACCATGTTAAGCTATGGAATGCTCGAGATGGAAAGTAGGTTCAGCAATCTTGTTCATTTTAAACCTCTCCCACACAAACCAACGCTAGCACTATAGTGTTTATTTAATATTTTATCTAACCAACCAACAACGACAGATTCATATCCTCACTTCGCGGACACGTAGGAGCTGTATATCAGTGCTGCTTCTCAGCTGATTCGCGCCTCCTTGTTTCGTCTTCCAAAGATACTACGCTGAAGGTCTGGGATGTGCGGACCGGGAAGCTGTTCATGGATCTACCAGGTCATTTAGATGAAGTTTATGCTGTTGATTGGAGCCCTGATGGAGAGAAGGTGGGCAGTGGTGGGAGGGATAAGGCTGTTCGTATCTGGAGGCATTGAATTATATATCTCCTGGTACATATGTCGAGGTTTATAGACCCTTGTTAGGGTCATTGAAGGGCGAAGCAGTTGGTGTTGCGCATTTGAATTTTGATGGAGGAATTAAAAAAAAAGGGATACCTGGGGTACATACATAGAAATGAATGTGAGTCGAGGGCTTCAACTCGACGATATAATGCATATTTTGACAGGAACAGAGCGGAGCTGCCAGAGCAAATTAACCCAATGCAAATAACCAGCATCCCTCTAGCCCACCCCAAAGGCCGCAACAAGGGCCGCAAGTAACATCACCCCCAACGCCCACACCTCATACACTTGAGACTCCGTTTTCCCAGCAACACCACTCACCTTAGCCTGAACATTCTCCTCAAAAAACTTTCCCCCTATAATATTCCCCACCGGAAAATACTGGCACACAACATACCAACCATACGCATCATCATCCTTCCCACGATCCGCATAATCCCCACAATAGAACCTCGCACACCCAACCGTCCTGGTTCCCTTCCAGACAAGCTGCGAAAAATGGCCCGTCTCATGCGTGAAGCTGTGTCTATTGAAGTTGAAAAGAGCTCGTTCATCACCCCACGCCTGGACGGGGGTGGTGACGTTTGCATAGCCCATGGCGAGGTTTTCACCACTGGTCTGCGTGTCGGGGTTTGTTAGTGAGGTTCACAATACTTGTAGCTGTATATTTATGCAGAGTATATTTGGATATATACATAAATGCCAAAATTTAATATATGGCAAGGGCTGTGTATCTTATTATATTTATCTCAAAAATATATACATACAGAATGGGCCCAGCGGCATTGACGTGCCCAACGCCGCGAGCTAGATTCGAGAGTCAAGTTCCATGTGAGAGCTGTGGCGTTATGATCCCATCTGTATTTATTTGTGACGGCGAGGATAGTGTTTTGGAATACTCTGTCGGGAGCATATGAGGGCGGGATGGTGGGTGATGTTTTGGGTGGTGTGGGTAATAGGCCTGGGCCAGGGACAGTTACCGTAACCGTTAATATGACCAGGCCAGGGATTGCATAGGTATATGAAAAAGATAGGAGAAAGAGGACGATGCTGGCGACGTGGGATGGCTTTGGCATATTGGGGGGAGGAAGGGGTCGAGGAGGATATTATTAGAGTGATGGAGGCATAGTTTTGCATAAATCATGAAGGAAGACGAGAAGATGAAACGAGAGGTTTAGGGCATGCCAGGGAAAGTAATATGGACGATAATAAATGCTATATACGAATGGATATATATTATGTAGAGACGCTCAAGTGAAACAAAATAAAAAATATCAGATAAGCATGAAAGTATATAGTTGGACAGGCCAAGAAAGAACACACTTTTCTTGCCCGGCTTTCTCACTGGTTGGAGAAAAAAAAAAAAAAAAAAGCACTGTATATAATGATAGAAGGAGATATATAAAAGGTATTCATACAAACCTTCATATTTCGGATTCAACAGCACTATCACTGTTCAAGGAGCTCTGAGCTCATGGGAGGCCACAGATGCGACTGACAACACAAACTTCTAGCGGGAACTACCATGATCCAAGAGATTCAAACACTTGGAGGGAACATGAAGCGTGCCCCATCGGCAGTTAGTACCAGGGCCTGGGTCATGTCATTTTTTGACTGGCCATCAAGTTTGGCGTGAAACAGTATCAAGTCTGCTGGCGCTTGCAGGAAACATCGACTGGCGTGCCAAGCTTTCCTACCCTTTGTTCGCTTAATTATATAAGCGGCAAGGTGAAGACTTGGCATCTGTTGGTTTGACCCGGGAGGGAAGAGAGCAATATTGCGAGCAGCGGAAGAAGATGTAGAGGATTAGATGACAGAGTATGAACAGTAAGGCCATATTCCGCTGTGCGCCGTATCCAACTAGACATTCGTGTATCAAAAGGCGGGATCGCTTCACCTCAGCTGGAGCGTAGTAGATTGGAGACATTGTGTCGTGACTGAAATCAAACACCACACCAGAGTTCGTAGAAGAAAACGCCCCATTCACATCACAGAGCATCCAATGCCGAACATGGCTCTTTCCACGCTCTTCTTAACCTGATACCAATCCGCGCGCCTAGTGGCAAATTCATAGACCTCTTCGGCGCGAAAAATGCCGTGAAACCGATCGCCATCGGCGATGATCGTAGCCATCTCCTTAGAATCAGACGGGTCAATAAGGTAAACCTGCGACAATTCCCTGAGAGCAATAAAGTATTGGAGTAGCTGGTCATTTTTCATCGTTTTTATGAGGTTGAAGTAATGGTTCATATCGCTATTTTGCAGGTTATGGAGTAAGCAATCAATATCGTAATGGATGTAAAAAATCGCACGAACCGTTTCACGTTTGAGACAGAAACCATACCTGATAAGTTTAATCGACCCTTCGACCGTAACACGCTGCATTTTCAGGTGCTTGCACAGCGACGCAAAAAGCCGCAAGCCAATCTCCTGATTAAAGACCTCAAGGGTACTCTTATCAGTGCTCCCTATGAGCATTCGAGTATGTGCAGAAATGACATCCACAACCGCTTTCGCCGCTTCACTTGGCCCAACATCAGCCGCATTCCGCCGTGAAAGATCCGCCTCTGGGTTAAAATCAGTCGCAGGCTGCTTCGTCGCCAGCAGGTAATCGACCTCATCCATAAGCACGTCTATGCCCTTGTTAAGACCCGCCGCAACCCGTTCATCCAGCATCTGCTCGAATTTCTTCTTCTCCTTCGCCGCCGGGTCGAGGAAGTCGCTCCGGTCCGTCAGTTTCGCTGCAATTAGCTCTTGTTCGTAGAAGACGTCCATCATCTGGAGAATCAGGTCGCCCACATTGACCAGCTCAAGGAACGTAACCAACGGCTCCACGCCCTTGCCGTCGTGCTTCTCTTCGTATCGGGGTTGATACTGGGAAAGGTGACCGACGGCTTTATCGAAGCCGGCAATGACATGTCGATGGCCAAGGATGTGCAAGAGAGAGACAAAAATGGCCTCGCACTGTAATTTTGCATCTTTCGCGGATTTACCACCCAGTTTCAAGAATTGGGCGGCTCGCTCTAGACTAGCTTTGGCAGCGTGAACCAAGTCGAGGGCTACCTCGATACTGAACAAGGAGCGAATACCTTCGAGTCTCGAGTTCATGATTGCAACTTTGGCAGCAAGTTCTGTTGTGGGAAGGTCATTTGGCGGCGTTGACGGGGTGGAAGGAATCGACACGGGCGTTGCAAACTTAGGGTTCGGAATATAGGTTGGGTCTTGAATTTGAGCATCTTTCTCAGTGTCCTCCGCCTTTGCACCATTTGACATCATAGAAGAGAAATTAGGTAGAATGTTCACAGGCGCCATAAGCACCTTTTTAAAGGAGGTGAGGAAATCTTTCTTATCAGCCTGCCGGTTGACATTGGACATGTAGAAGGATTCCGTGGATGCTGCTTGCTCAGAGAGCTGCCTATCCCATTCTGACACGACGATGTCACAGTGCTTACGGAAATGGTTGAGTTCGTCTGTGAGGTATTGGTCGAGATATGGTTCAAATATGCTTTCCGCAATCCTATCTGCTGCCTCGGCAAAGTCATCGCCAGAACTATTTATGGGCTTCCGTAAATCCCGAGTAAAATGCAAAGTCTGCGCAAACGTTCCCGAAACAGCCCTAAGGTACGATTCAACGTTCCGGGAGCGTAGGTCGGTGAAAAGGGCGGTGAAATAAGGAGACAATACCTCTGTCTCGATCTTGTCTAGAAATAACGTCGATACCTTCGTAGGCGTATGGAAGCAGAGATCTATGATATCCACTTCCTCGTTATATGCCACGCTCAGGCGGGTAAGAAATGCCTGAGAGTGGCTTAACCTCACTGCATTAGTGTCACTATCGACACAATCCGACGGGCTTCCAAAATCGCGCTTCCGCGCGAATAGGTGGTTATGGTCAATGAAATGAGCAATAGCAGCACTGCCGCCATTAAGTGTGGTCAATACACCGGTATATTTCCGCATTTGACCTTCGATATCTCCATGCTCATACCCACTTCTAAACTCCTGCAGCGCGGCCATTTCAAAAAGAGATACGGCACGAAGAACTTTTTCCCTCCTCGACTTCCCTCCAAGGACATTATCGCATTTTGCGAACGCTTGGAGTTGTGACAGCATCTGAGCTTGGTCTTCGGGCGTATGGTACACTTTAAATACTATACTGTCCATCGACCCACCCGTTCTGTCAATATCTCTATAGAATGGGTAGATCGCCGCATGGACCTTGCCGTATTCCTCCCTTGCCCTTCCACGTATAGAGCAAACACGGGAGAGGACAGATAAAGCGGCCTTAGCATTCAAAGCAATAGATTTGTTCGACCCTATTCCCGTAGAGAACTCAACGACTTCAAAGGCGTTCGATTTACCCGTCGTACCATTGGCGATTGCAGTTCCCCCCACGATGTTTCCACCGGGAGGCTTATCAGGTGGGTGGGTTTGAACGTGTATAGTTGGCACAGGCACACTCATCTGTCTATGGAGAACTGGGTTGGACTGTTCCGCCACTTTTCTTGCCTCGACATCATCCCAACAGCCAATCCGTTTCAGTCTTTGTACCCATCTTGAATCCTCGTAGACCATCTCTCTCATTAACCTCGAAGCCCCCGCGACTCTAATCAAGTCGGCCGGTGGAAGGTAATCTAGGATGGAGGATAATATTTCTAAAGCCGGTAAACATCAGCAAAACAGCATTCCCCCCCGGACGTCTAATATATATGAATGGGTGAGTATATAATCTGCCACTCTCCGTACTCACCAGCAGGCAGGGCTGGCTTGGAAATCTCCAGCTGTGCCAGTTTCAACGAGGCGAGGATATCCTTGCCCGGCCTCCCGCCGGAGACCTGGGCCTTTGCAAAACCCGACATCTTGACTCTAGGAGTGCTCTGAGCCCTTGACTCAAAGAACCCCCGGAATCAATGGAGCGGGTTGTTAAGGTAGCGGGGTCAGCGGAGGATTCATTCCTAGCGGACGGTATCTGTATCGCTCAGTGTGGGGAAAGCGGGAAGTTGGGACGCTGAATAGTCGCAAGTATTTATTATTGGATCTTTGCAGATCGGGTTGGATGGCGATACAGCGGCGGAAACCCCATAGTAAAATATTTATCTGCCCCAGGAAGGGATCACCCGTTGAACTCGAAGATATGTGAGGTTGTCAGTGTGAGGGCAAGTTGGCTGAGAGAACAGTTGCATGATTTGTTTTTGCTGTCACCCACCCAACAGCAGCTGACGTCGAGCTAAATATTTAAATAAAGTTAACTATTTTATTATTAAAGTTAACTAACTATTATTTTAATATTTAAGTTATCTTTCCCAAGTCAACATACGATAGGAATCCACTTATGCTCGAATATTTATTTACTTGGAGCTCTAACTACCTCTGCACCCCGTTCTAAGAACTTGCATGATGAGACAAGGCTAGTTCCTACGTTGTATACTGTAACTATATAACTGCGGGATGTCTTGTCCTAAATATAGCGAGTTTCTCTAACTCATTTTCTCTCATTTTTTTTTTTTTTCTCTCTCTGCTAGTACCTCTCTGTATTTCTTCTATGCTAGACTGGAATCCGAAGTCTCCTCTGTTTAGCAAATCAATGCATGGCTGTGTTGGAGCCCGAGTTCTTTCTTTCCGCGCTGGGATGAAGGGGAAGACAATCCAGTCGTTCTCTTCTCCCGCTGAATCCCTTATCCCCTTAACCTCACTCTATCAACCTCCCAGCTACACTGTCAACACGGTCGCCGGGGAGACTCATTTCCACACGTATTGTGTTTTCTAGAACTTATACCTATCGTGGTCCATTCTGCCACTTATCTATCTGCATCAAAAATCACAATGGGATCCCCGGTCAACGGAACAGAGACCATCACTAGGCCTACCTTGCACATCGAGGCCCGCGTCAGGAACGAGGGAAACATCATCGTCCGGACAGATCTCGTGGGTTTCCAATTCTTATTGATCACATCGCTCTCATTTCCTTCGTTTATTAGTTAGTCTAAAACTTGGGAAACTCCTCTTTACGAATAGGTCCGCGATGAAGTTACAAAATGGCTCTTAGAAACCTTCGCCGTTCTAACTCTAGGACAAGAGATAACCTCCTTCTGTGAGACAACGGACTCGACCTGCAAACATCATTATAACTCAAATTGAAACTCCCACAACAGTCGAGACTGACCTGATACTAAAAAACCAAATACAGCTGACCTAACCGATACCCAATGCCAATTCCTGGACGTGGTCAAAGTGATGGAATTCGCAGGCCCGCAGCAAGAGAGCGGCGCATATCGCCTAGAGGATGTCGAGCTGGACGTGCAGGCATACCAGCTACGTGGATGTGAGAGTATGGACGACTCGTCCCAGCAAGCCTATGCTACTGCCAACGGGAAGAGCGATGAGGACGGCCCGCAGGCGCGCATGATAAGTTTGCCAAGTAAAGAGTTGGATGGTGTGTGGGAATCGTAGGTTATCAGTATTACTTGCTATGGTTATTCTGGTTATTGTAACGGATTGATGGCAGTGAGATTAATCAGGAACCACCGCTTTGAACACAGGCTTCTATTTGATGTGTCGATACCCTCCACGCTGCTTCGGGCAGTGAGCAGGATGCGTATGCTGTTCTATTATTGGTATCAGATTGCATGGTGTCCGTCCGTTGGCTAATACGAATAGTTATGTTTGCCACGAGGAAACTCAACATCTGGACAATCAATTGGAACAGGCTTATCCTGCTCTACGGTCCACCGGGAACAGGGAAGACGAGTCTTTGGTAAACATATTCCCAATTCGTGTTATACCTCTATCCCTCTCAGTAAGAAGATTATTAACGCATAGACTCAGCCGTGGATTAGCACAAAAACTATCAATACGCTTGGGCAAACAATTCCCCCAGAGCAAGTTGGTGGAAATCAACGCACACTTGCTAGGGAGTAAATTTTTCGGCGAGAGCGGCAAGCTTGTGGCAAGGATGTTCGATAACATCGAGAACATGCTTGAGGAAGAACCGGATACTTTTGTGTGCGTGTTCATCGATGAGGTGGAGACATTAACGGCCAAACGGGAACAGAGCGTGCATGGGAACGAGCCTTTCGATGCGATGCGGGCTGTGAATGCGCTCCTGACGGCGCTGGATCGACTCAGACACAGGCCTAATGTGGTGGTGCTCTGCACAAGTAACCTGATCACAGCGCTGGTATGGCATTTTTGCTCCTCATTACAACGCAGAGAATGCATTATCGTTTTAACGTACTCCCCTGCCTATGCAAAATGACAGGATTCCGCATTCCTTGACCGAGTCGACATCAAGCAGTACATGCCTAACCCGTCCAGCCGAATAATCTACGAGATATACCGAAGCTGCCTGGAGAACCTCAGTCAATGTGGATTGATACACGGTGCAACCTTCGACGTAATCCGTGTTGAGCAGGACAATCCCGCCACGGAGTTGAAATACGTATCATCGCCGGCAGAAACACTTGTTCTTCCCAGTCATACGGAGATGGTCCTCTGGTACCAGCTGTTTCCTGAATCCATACCGAAACGGCTGGCAGACGTAGCTGATGCGAGTGTTGTAGGTGATCTTTGTGATCTTGACAGGAATTGATGTTGCATTATTTGTTAACAGACATGTTTATCATTAGGGATTGAGTGGCCGTAGCCTACGCAGGCTGCCTGCCCTCTCGTTGGTGCTGCACCTGGACTCTGCAAAGTGTACCATCGAGCAAGCGGTGGGGGCTTTGATACAGGGAGTGGAAGAAGAGAAACGGGCGGTAATTGAGGCAGCAGCAGGAGCGGGAGGGAGATGTGCTGGTAGTGTATCAGTCAACTAGGCAATACTTCCCATATCAAGGATCAACCTACGTTCATAGTAGAAGCAGCAAGCACCAGATAGAGAGAGATAACTGCAGTATTATTATGACCATTTCTCGCGGCTTTCGCCGAGATCCCGTGACCAACCATTTTCCCAGCCAATCAGACCATTTCCGTTGTCACCAGCGCCAAGCCCCATACAGAGCAGAGCTGCGCTAACCCGATGCAGCCAAACAAACCTCGCTCTTTGCAACTTTGCTGAGCTGCAACCCGATCCCGACCTCAACTTCCACTCAATAATCACATATCAGACTCACAACGACGAGCGCTCCCTCTCCTCTTCCCGCCTCAGTACCCCCTCCCTCCCCCCCCACTGGCGGGATTCCACTCTCTGAATTGTAGAAAAATGTTCACCAGATCTGTCGCGCGCAATGTGCCCACCAAGGCCATCTTCG
The DNA here is from genome assembly GCF_000003525.1 of Blastomyces dermatitidis ER-3. Lineage (NCBI taxonomy): Eukaryota > Fungi > Ascomycota > Eurotiomycetes > Onygenales > Ajellomycetaceae > Blastomyces > Blastomyces dermatitidis. The sequence continues at coordinate 2,384,710 of NW_025544782.1, read as the reverse complement.
CTCGACAGACTTTCCGCCAAACAACCGCAACAACAACGGTATGCCTATCCACCCGCACAATCAAACATATCCCCCGCTCCAATTGAGCCGTCTAGATCACCGTCATCCTACCAATGGCGCTTTCACGTTGTTGATTGTACCACTGACATCCCGTCTCCCCTAGCGAGCCTCTTCCACATCTTCCGGCGCCCGCCCTGAATCGCCCTTCTACCTGACCCTCGCCGCCTCGGCTGCCACCGCAACCGCCGTCGGTGCCGTGGCATGGTACTATCACTTCTATGGCCAGGAGGCCTTTGCTATGACGCCAGCTGAAGAAGGGTAAGACTTCTCTCCGAGGGATAATTGGGGAGGAATCAAACGACTTACATATACATATCCACATATAATGATGGCCATATATTCTTGATATTATTTTCATCAAATATTGACGTATGTCTTCCCAACAGGTTACATCCGACACCATACCCATGGGAACACACTAAATGGACAAAAACATTCGACCACCAAGCGTAAGTCCACCCATTGACTCCTCTACGGTCCTTCAATTGCGTCCCAGTTAAATTCCCCCACAAAAGGCAAAACAAAGAAAAAAAAATTAATCATGTCAAACGACGGTATACAGACTCCGCCGTGGCTTCCAGGTTTACCGAGAGGTATGCATGGCCTGCCACTCCCTCAGCCGTGTACCATGGCGCGCATTCGTCGGCACCATACACACCGTCGACGAGATGAAAGCCATGGCCGAGGAATACGAGTACGATACCGAACCCAATGATCAGGGCGAAATCGAGAAGCGACCTGGTAAACTGTCTGACTACATCCCCGCACCCTACAAGAACGATGAGGCCGCTCGTGCCGCTAACAATAGCGCTCTACCACCGGATTTGAGTTTGATCGTCAAGGCCCGCCATGGTGGCTGTGATTATATCTTCAACTTGCTCACTGGGTATCCCGATGAGCCACCTGCGGGTGCATCCGTGCAGGAGGGTTTGAGCTTTAACCCTTACTTCCCCGGAACAGGTAAGAGATGTTGATACTGAACCATGCGTTAATGTACATCCTAACCGAAGAAAATTAATATTAGGCATCGCAATGGCCCGCGTCCTCTTCGACGGCTTGGTCGAATATGAAGACGGCACACCCGCCACCACCTCGCAAATGGCCAAGGACGTAACCGAATTCCTAAATTGGGCGGCAGAACCTGAGATGGACGAGCGAAAAAAGATGGGTCTCAAGACCCTCGCCATCACCGCTATGCTTACAGCCATCAGCATCTGGATTAAGAGATACAAATGGGCCCCTATCAAGTCGCGGAAGATCGTGTATAACCCTCCTGTGGGGAGACCGCCTATTGGCAAGCGCTAGTTGCTTGTCTGGGATTTTCGTTCGTTAGTTTCTGGATTTCTGCTCTTTTCCTTTTGTTGTACTTCATTACTCTGTACTTTGTATAGAAGGTGGTAGTGGTAGATGTTGTCGAGTGAGGCAGGGGGGATATGAGGGTGTATGGATGGGGATACCTACTTGTACCAAAACGCTAAACCAGCTCCCGCCCCTTTTTTATTCGTTACAAGAAAAAAAAAATTATCAGGAATGCACATAGAAAGAAAAGAGAGAAATGAAGAGGGAAGGGATACAACCGCATCACCCATCATACAACAAAACACACGAACCAAAACACAAAATATCATTGGAACAGATGGCTTTTCATCTTATATTCATCTTATTATTTATACATACTCATGTTTCTCTTTCTTGTTTCTCTTTTTCACTTTCACTTTCCTCCTACTTCTCCTCTTGTGCTGAACAGGTCCGTTAAAACTATACGCAGACCCCAGTCTTTGCCTTCCTCCCCCCACTCTCTCCCCCCCCCCCCCTTGGCTACCTCATTTCTAGAATGAGAATCTCCATTTCTTTCTTCATCGCCATTTGCCAATCCGCGTTTATCCGTCTACATACCTCGTCTCCCTTACTTTTATATCTTAGCTCTGTTTATCTATTTCACTCCGTTAGGTAACAAAAATATGTCCACTCAGCCAGTCGCCCCCTCCAGCGCACTCTTGCATTTTTTGGCTCATATTTCCTGTGAATGTTTGTATTAATTAATTCTTCGCTGCGGTATTTATCTCCCACGAGGGCCTAGGGGGACGAATGCGATGTGGCACGTTAGGCAAAAGGTGGGCAGATGCAGATAAGTATATATTATATATATATATATATATATATATCCTTGGCTATCAATGGCCGATCTGATATTTAAATGTACGGACCTTTGTGAAACTGAATTGATCCAACAGCTCATCTTACCTCAGCGTGCGAAACGCGAGCTCTAGAGATCCTCCGCTTCTTCTTCTTCTCCAACTTTTCTCGAAGAATAATTTCCTTATTCTATATGCTTCCCCAGCCAAACCACCCTTATATATACATAACTTGATTATATATGAAGGGACCTTAATGAGTGCCTATACCAGACAAAGCTGAACCCAAGAATCGGAGGGTCACCAGATCTTCCCAAAAAACCTCTTTTTTCTATTTTTTCTATTTTTTTTTTTTGTTTTTTCCCCCCTCTTCTTACTCTGGTAGAAGGCCAGACTGTATCCTTTCCTACAACCTCCCACCAATCCTGAACGTCGTTGGAAGTTGATCACTAGATCTCTATCTAACGTTAGACATTCCATGTTTTACAATAACTTCACGATCCTAGGTCCATACCCATCGGGCTATCCGGAGTAAGATAAGCAGTAGATTATTAGGCATGCATGTAATGTACACACAAGGAACCGAGAGTGAACCGGGAAGCTGGCACCTGAGATATTAACATTTAAAGTTGATTGTAATTGATTTACAAAGGTGAGCGTTGGGTGGTTGTCTTGGAGGATAACGTTGTTGTGTTGTGTTCTAACTACGCGAGTTACACTAAATGAATAGGTTGGGGTGGCACGTGACTAGGGTAGGTGTAGTAATCACCAACACCCCCCCTTGCTACACCGTGGCCTATAATAAGCCGCCACCCGGGGCCTCCCCCATCCTCAAATCTTTCAAAAATGCAATAATAATTAATTACATGAATCGGACCCTGATTTCCTCATTAGGAAAGGCGTCCGTACGGCAATAACCGTAAAAATCAAGAAATACACGCAAAATCCATTGATCCGCCGTATCATCATTACCATTCATTCCTTCTTCTCAATTTCCTGAATGCCAACCCTCTTGACAAATTCTTCAAATGCAGGCTTCGCCAGTGGCTTGGTGAGCCCGTCAGCTATGTTCGCTGTAGAACCAACATGTTCCATCATGATTTCCCCTTTTTCAACCAAATCGCGGAGAATATGATATCTAATCTCAATGTGGCGCGACCTTCGCGTTAAGGATTCCCCCTTTGCTAGATCAATTGCTCCCTTATTGTCAACTCGTAGGTGCGAGCATATTTTCGCTTTTCCATCATCCATCAACCCAGCATCATATAACATATCATTCAACCAGATTATCTCACAAGCTGCCTCGCTAGCTGCAATATATTCGGCTTCTGTGGTTGATTTGGCAATAGATGTCTGTCTCTGCGACCGCCATGAGATCGGTGACCTGTTAATCAATATAATGTAGCCGGTAGTCGATTTGTATTGGGGATCCGCCCCCGCCCAGTCCGAATCGCAGTATGCCACAGGACTCAGGCCCACATCACCGATCTCCTTTCTGTATAATATGCCATGGTTTTTCGTCTTCTTGACATAATGTAGGACATGCTTCAACACTGCCCAACATGCCTTGTGCGGACGCGAGTTAAAGCGCGAGAGATAGTTGACCGCGAACACCAGGTCTGGCCGGCTGCTTGAGACCAAATATTGCAATGATCCCAATCCTTGATGATATCTTGTAGCTGTAAAGTCGTCATCCAATCCACCATCCTCATCAGGTGAAAATTCCAGTCGTATGCCCGCCACCATTGGGGTCCCCGCAGGGTTGACCTTATCCATTCCAAAATCTTCCAATATTTCTTCAACATAACGGCTCTGTGTAACCGCTAGATTTCCATCTTGGTATTTGACCTCCATTCCCAGGTAAGGTTTATCCTGTTCGACTTCTTTTGTCTCAAACCTTTTCCTGATTTCCATCAAAATCCACTCAATTTCACTCTCTTCAGGCCCTGTGATTCGACAGTCATTGACATGTAGTGTCAAGAATAACTTGCGAATTGGATGATAAAGGAATTCACTGTTGTAAGATGAGATCTTGAATCCTAGATTCATCAAGTGTTCTGTTGCAAGGAAATACCATGTCCTTGCTGCCTGTTTCATTCTGTATAAGCTCTGATGTACAAGCTTCCCAAAACTCATAAGATTCACCTCCAGCTTGGGAATGTAGTGGACATCCTGCAGCAGCAGATTCACTCCTTCAACTGGTATATCCACCTTCCCTATAGCTGTTGCGGGAGCTGTCGATCCGTCAGCCATCTTCAATATGACATTAACCTTCTGCGGCACTATCAATATGAGATCCTTGTAAGGTGTAGCATGGGCACTGGATTCAGAGTCCAGAACCCAGGTATCTTTGCCAGTTTGACCAGTAGAATAGACTGTTTCTGTTGTATGAAATACTTGCTCAATGACATTATGAACTGGCGCTGGGCCTGTTTCATCCTTATCCTTATCCTTACCGCGGCTAGTAGGGCGTTTTTCAGGAAATTTCAACCAGCAATCTGTTTGAATGTGGCCAATCTTCTGACAATGGTAACATGTTTTGGTAGCATTATTACCCTTCCTATCCGGCTTGGTGGAATCTTTGTCCTTGTCCTCAGAGACCTTCTCTTTCTCCTTATCCTTTTTATCCTTTCTGTTGGAATCTTGAGCATTATTTGCAGGGGTCTTTCCATCGGAGGTGGGAGGTTCGCCAGTAGCTGGCAATCGTAGGAGAATATCTTGACACAATTCCATGAAATCATCTTCAAGTGTTCTAGTGTTCTCATCCTTCTCTATTGCATCCATTCGATTCTTTATAAAAGATGACCAACCTTTACTAACCCCTGTAAGAAGTCTGTCGAAAAACATGAAATCTTCAACATTATATCCCAATCGGATATAATCAGTCCTGATTGCGATTAAACGTTCGATAAATGTGTGATCAGAACCCTTTGATTTTGATGTCATCTCAATCAATTCTTGGAACAGGCGAGTTCTGCGGACAGCAGGCCTCTCAGCGAAATTATCCTCTATGACAGACCATAGAGAATAAGCAGATAGTTGGGACTCCTTGGGTATAATAAAGTGAGATTTGGCCTGCGGGGTGATTGCAGACCACATGTAGTTGTATAGCCAGATATTCTGTTCTGACCAAAAACGTTGCATATCCATGCTGGCATCCTCGTCAGGATTAATCTGCTTGTCATTAAGAATGTCATCCGTTTCAGATTGCCTTGCTGTGAGCAGAATCTCTTCTTTCCACATAGGATAATTTGCAGAGCCAGTGAGTACAACAGACTTCTTTATAGGCCTTACTTGATCCCTGAATTCATTAAGGATCTTCACCAATGCAGATGTCCTACCCTTCTGTTGAAGATAGTTCACCAAATCTGCACTGAGCTCTTCATTTTCACTCCTGCCTGCCTTCATTCGCTCGACTTCATGCTGGAGTCTTGCAATTTCTAGTCTCATGCGAGTCTCCTCACTCACAGAGCTATTGTCATTCCGGCCACTTGGGCCCCCCGCATTGTCTGACATCTCACTGATGCCTTCAACTGGGTCTTCGTATTCGTTGTTGGACTCGTCAGACCGTTCTTCCACGATCATGTCGTCCGGCTCAAATGCCCCAGGAGCCGCCTTCCGATTCGTTATTGGCGTTGGCAGTGATCTGTGATCTTGTGTTTGCTGCTCTGGCGTTTTCTCGTTTCTCTGTCTTGGAGGCACATATTCTTTTGTTAAGTCAGGCGTCCCCCCGGATCTTAGATTAACCATGGGTTCAATCACTCAATAAATCATCTAGGCACGCTTGTAACGACGCGTGGAGATGTCAATTGGCACGTTATTTCAGCGGTTTTCGTTAGCTTAATGAGGGCTTCATAACCTCTTGGAGGATAACGTTGTTGTGTTGTGTTCTAACTACGCGAGTTACACTAAATGAATAGGTTGGGGTGGCACGTGACTAGGGTAGGTGTAGTAATCACCAACAGGTTGATTACGTTAGTTACATGTAATGTACAAGTAAAATTTAAGCGGTTCGGTATCAATGAGGATAGGTAGGAGTTCCATTTTATTTTATTTTACTTTATTAAATAAGAGCGTTGATTTGTAGGGCCCGAAGTTGAGACCGGCCAAGGAACATGCCCTTGTCCACGAAATAAATAACACCGTTGTATTAAAGAAGGACATGGCGGATTTTGCGAGGACTCTCCGGGCTGAGGGACTGGACTTTGGGAATGGACTTCATAGACGATAGAGATGGCCCTTTCTTAGAGTGCACACCGGGAAATTGGCATTGATTATTCGTAGTTATTTACCCATGAGAAGAAAGTGATGTGGAGAGCGGATGCCTTTACGTTCGTTCACGTTCGCGCTCAAGTCCAATCAATCGGAGCCACCTCGGACTAATATTCATAGCAACTTGCATGGTTCCGGCCATGTGTCATAATTCGGGCGATTAATATCCCAGCCGCACAATCGGGGTGTGGGTTTGATTCAAGCAGAAAGATTGCCCCTTTTTCCCGTCCAGGCAACCAAGCTATTTAATCTGGCATGGTTGATATCGGATTAAAATGGGGGTGCTCTGGGAGGATCAAACATTTTCCTAAATGGAAGATGGAACTTTAGCAAATCTACTCTTGAGGGAGCGGAAGAAGTGACTAGCCGTGAAGCTAGCCATTTGCATGTTACCAGTCTGGAGAACAGAGGGATCCAGCGTGTGTTGCCTGTTGTTCAGGACGAAGGTTTTGGCTTGCCAATGTATTTATCACCACAAGTATAACTGTGAGAATGTTTGGGATGCTTATTTATCACAAGTAGTAGTTAGTGCTAAGACAACTAGTTACAGCTCAGCTTGTAGCTTCAATATTTCTTCTGTTTCATTGCCCCGGGAGATTGGTGGGATGTTGTCTGCTCTTGTCTTGATGCGCGTTGTCGTTGTTCTGTCCCGCGAAGGTCGTCTCCTTCCACGCAGACAGACATCACTTCTTCTTCTTCTTCTTCGATCTTCGCTTCTCTCATAACTCGCTCTGCACTTCATTTGAAGGGTTTGTCTCTTCTGCTACTTTGTGCTTTCGCTACTATATCTTTCTGAACTGGCTATGTAACGCTATATAATTCGCAGTACGATACATATACTTGCGCAATGCTATTCATTTGATATACCCTCTGCTGTTTCGTTCTATCTTTTCCCGTTTCGAAGCCTGTCTCAAAAATGGCCGTCCCCAATGAGACAGCTGATGCCACTGGACGCAAATCCTCTCTGGGCAGCTTGGTAGTATATCTACAGGGAGCTATCGGCAAGCTCAAAGGCAACGATCTGCTAATGTCAGTCCACTCAACTCCCAGGGTTGTAGCTCGTGCAAAAAGCATGACCGTGGTCACTAACACTGCAATTCCCTATACAGCATCCCCCTAGACACGGTTAATGGGTTTCTAGCATCATTCGATCGTCTTGACGAAGCTGGTTTTCCAGATCTGATCGCCTTATTCGATGGAGAAAATAGAGGGAATTGCTCAAGACTCGATCTCGTGTCTTTCCATTGCGTTCTCCATATTCTCCTGCGAGCCCCTCCATGTCGGGCTCGAGACAGGGGTTTCTATCTTTTCCTGGTTTGCATTCCCCTGAAACATCTACTTGATATATATATACTGAGTTATTATGTGGGTATCTAACCATTTTGTGAAAGAAATCTCTGAGATGTCTCACGGACAGCATCCGGAACTCTCAGCAGTATACTATGGTTGTCGCTTCTCGTCAGCGCAAATCACTCATGGGTCAAAAGGCCTTCAAGCACCTATTACACACATTTGTCAGTGGTGACGTCGATGCACCAAGACAATGGGTATGTTGCTGGCGTTTTCTGCACGCTACTGGCTCGCGGAATGCTAACTCGTGCGTGCGGGTAGACTGGTCAGCTTATACTGGAGATGATCCGGAAATCAAAGGACAACGGGGGAATGTTAGCATTGGGCGGCGAAGAGAATATGTGAGGGCTTCATGTTTACACACCCAGTACCTACTCTGTGGGCTAACATTAACATGCCCTTAGGCGAAAACTTGGTGCGACCGTTCTGAGCGAACCGGACTATGTTTTGCGATTGCTGGCCAGTGTAATTATCCAGACTATCGTTGCTTCACAAGTCGATCCCGGGATCTTTTGGCCTCCGAGCACGCCGCAGCCAGTCCTGGGCATGTTTTCCTCAGGAGACCCGATCGCCTCCCACTGGATAGAGAAATTCAATGTCTTTGTATCTAGTCAAGACACGCAGCAAAAGGCAGAGCCTCAAAGGTGCGCTTAATAATAATGAGATTGTCTATTATCCTTAGTCTATTACGACACTAATTACGACATTTAGGATGCATACCCTCCAAACTATCAATATTGGAGCATTAGATATCGGCCACAGTAACTGCTTAATCGGAGTATTGGTATCTAGTCTCCTCAGGGTTATGATAACTGAAGACAACCGTTTTCAGTTTATGGAAATTCGTGTAGGCCATATTGACAAGCTTGTACTGCACGAGAGAACGGCAACGCTAGATGTGTACCTCTGCGGCAATGGTTTTTATATGACGAATGGTCTGATGGAAAAGGCAGACAAGGTTTCCATGGTATTTGAAAATCAGAACCAAGGGATCGAGGTTCGGGACGCCCTTGAACAACAGTGTCGGCTCGCCGAAGGAGCCAATGGGGGATTCAGGGCTAGCAACGGGTTCTCCAACCCTGCGAGATCCCGCTCGCACGAAAAACAAGGCAGCTCACTTGAATCATTTTTGTGCAAGACGGGGGTTGTAAAGGATTTAATCACTCTACCCCTAGATTTTGGTAAATCTACACCCCAGAATCCGAGAAGAAAGGCATCCTTCGCCGCCATGGTGCTCTCCTTTGACGAGGAAGCTATAAATGGTTCCAGTGCCCATCTCGATTTGAGCGTGTCCTGCAACGTGAACGAAGGAGATCAGGATAAATCACATCCAGGAGGTGAGCAGTGGATAATTAATAATAAGGATTGTTCTGGCACCGTAGGGAGCGAATATTGTGACTCGTACCCGCCTAGGGTTAGCGAGACACCAGAGCCTGGAAATCCGCCTGGAAGTCGTTCGCCCAGACACGAACGAATCCCAAGTCCCCGAATAGCCCCCAACGCTGTAATTCCGTCCAAAACGCAGGATAATATATCCTGCAATGGCGAGGGTGTTGTTGAGCCGCATATTAGTCAGGGGCAGGGTGACTGCCAAATTGGGCTGCCAAGCCTCGCCCGACAAGCACTTCAACTTCAACCTCAACCTCACGACTCTAGTTCATTTGCAAATGTTCTAGGACAGGAGGATCAAGTTGTGGGAAACAGTCTGGATTCGGGTGGTTTGGGCGTTCAAGAGGCGCCTCTCGCTGCTAACAACCCTGCCACTGACTCTGAACAATTAGCTGACATCCTGGTCGAGGACTCCCCGCCAAATGATACAAACCCTGGCTCATTCAATAATAATCCGACGAATATGGGCCAGCAAATCAATGTTACGGTCAAACACCCATCTGAAAAGCAGAATGGAGATAAGGTTCCCGATCAGACTGCCAGCAGCTCGAAACTCAAACGACCCCATAACCGGATCAGCGAATCCAGAGCTAACCAACTAACCATTGACTGGGACCAGGACCTTCGTGTAGAGAATGATGTTGTAGGCCGACCAGCAAGCTCTTCTAAGAAACAGAAAAGAACGTCACCCCAACTCAAGGGTCCCACGAAAACCTCCAAACCAAAAAGCATCTCACGATCATCGAAAAAGCATAAGAAGCCGGAACAAACCCTTGTCTTGACCCCGCATATTGCTCCAACGTCAGCTAAAAGCAAGACAAAGAAAACGGGTCGTCAAGTTACAAAAACATTGACATCTGCTCGTGAGCGCCGAGCTGCGGCTGAAAAAGCAAACCAGAAGCTTGCGTTGGCCAACGAATTTGAAAATGCAGCATACGACGTTGATGATCCTATCGAATCAAGTCCGCCAGAGGAGTCTATATTGGCTGCTAACCAGGGCAATTGGACAGGGGGCATAGCTGTAATCTCCCCTGTTGTAATCTCTGAAGATGCCCAGGTGCAGGAGGTACGCTCCATCGAGGGTGTCGTCAACCCTAGCACAAGTCGTCCAGCCCCAGAATTCTCTAATCTAGTCACATCTCCTGAAGTTCTTGGGCCTAACCAGGCCACAGCAAATGAGGAGAATAGACGACCTGTCCACCTCCCTGGAGAGGAAGATGCCGATCAAAATCTGGATTTGCAGGGAAGAAATATAGCTGCAAGTGGATCTAGTCCCTCTGCTGGGCCAGTCGAAGTGCGCAATTCCGAACCCCCTTCCAATATGGACAACGCGCTCCAGAAAACGGCTGTTGAATGCAGGGAGAACAGCTGGGGAAAGAGGCTTTCCGATGCCTTGGCCAAAGCAGGCATTCTATCATCAAACTCTTTGATAGCAGTTAATAATGTTAACGGCACGGATTGTCAAGCGCGAAAGGACGTATCTGAAATTTCCAAAAACGTTTCCCAGTTCATCGCACGGCAGGCGGTTGTTAGTCAACGACCTTCCCTGGATGAGCATGACAAGCTAGACCACTCAAAGGTCCAGCTTGTGGAAAATGCCGGAGCGCCTGTGAAAGTCGCCAGGCCAAACGATGGAGCTTACCAGAGTGTACCAGAAGGAGATCAGCATAAAACACAGTCCACAGAGCCAAAAATCCAGGGTCAACCGACAGCTACCACTGAAATCCGCAGTATTTTAATGTCCGAGAGTAACGGTCCAAACAATGTTGAAGGAAACAAGAGTGACGCTCTCCCAGAGACAGCAATAGCCCTTAGAAAAGTACAGATTGTCGGTTTCGACTCAAACGGGCCCAAAAACCAGTGCACCATATCTAGTGGCACATCCGGCCGAAATTTGACGAAAGCTGATACCAGTACACATGAGAATCATAATAATGAAGACGCCCGTCCTACCAAGGATGGTTTAGAAAATTGTTCAGACGATAGAATTGACGAAATCGACGAGATGGATGAGGTGTCCCTGATTCCAACGTCCGAATGTCGTAGGTTGGATATTGGTAGTCAAAACGGCGGCTCCCACATCCATTCTAGCTCAGTTTGCGAAGTTACTGAAGTTGAGTTTCGATCGCAACGCCGGGCTGTGCAGCCTATCCCAAGCCAGAGCCAAAGGGTTGATGAGAATGGCAGCCCTCAGCCTATCCGCAGAAAGTTCCGTGCAAAGGGACCCACAAGTAATATATCACCTGACGCCGAACTTCCAATTGATAGTACTTCAGCGACATCGCACCCATCAGAGCTTTCGGTTTCTTTGTCAGGAGAGGATGTTGCCGTTAACAATCGTATATCGACAAGTTCCGAATCTGAAAGCACCCACGTAGATCTCAAACACCAGGGCCTTGCAACGAACGACGAGAGTCATGATAGTTCCAATTCCGAAAACCCGCCTCAGCGCAGGGACGCACCTTTAAAGCAACAGGGTGAGAATACAAGAAGTTTTGCAGCTCGCAATCGATCCAATCTAATGGACAATTCATTTTGGAGACGGAGCGCTCCGAGCGCATTCGCTGGACGTCTCAGAGGACAGCGAAAGGAAAAACAAAACAAGCAATCGCAGAGGAACAAAAAAGGACATAAACACGTGCGGACGATGAAAAAAACCTCCCGGAAGTCGAATATCATGCCATTTATAGAATCTAGTAGTGAACTCGATCATGATATCAATAGCTCCGAGGCTGAGGTATACGACGGGGAGAGTAGATACTGGGACACAGCTGAGGTTTCTTCTGGCTCAAGTTCAAACCTCTCGTATACCCTGGTGGAAGAGTATAGAGATGTGGAATCTGAGTGGCAGAATGCGTTGCGAGCGACCCAAAAGACCAGCCTAGACATACTGCTAGATACTAGTAGCGTAAGTACAAGTTAATATTGGAAACACTCTGCCCTCTTGGTCTCTGCTAACCCTCCTGCCTCTGAAAGCGTCTCATTCGACACCTGTTAGATGAGGAGCAAGCCATCACCAAGGTCGTCGACACCTACAGACAAGGCGGGAGTCGATTAGTAGAGCAACTGAAACAGCGATACGATGAGGAGCTTGAGGAGTGCGAAAACCGGCTGCTACCCATCAAGGAAGAGCTGATTGAGCGTTGCGAGATGATAATGGCTCGTCTCATCAGTGATAGACAGAGCTTCTTAAAGCAACCGGCCATGAAGGATCTTTCTGCAGCGGTCCATAAGCGAAAGAAGTTGCTAGGGCGAATTGATGTTGTGATGAAAGAATACGGGGCGGATGATTAGCGTACCCCGATTAGAGCTTCTTCTCGATGGAGTTAGTGACCAGGTTACCGCTCTCATTATTATTAAAGATGGCGTGGTTTGGTTGCTTCCGTGCCTAACTGCTCTGGACAAAATGGGCAGCGGACGAACACGAAGTTTCAATACCGAGGGGAAATGGGAGTTTTCTGTTTGTCGGCTGTATAATTTACTCAATCCATGGATTTATATTATTATCTTACGGAAAAAGCGAAGGCAACATAATGGGGATTAAATGTAACAATGTGACAATATTGCTGGTTGCGTCTGCCAACGGAGAAATATGTTTATATTCATTTATCTTTATAACGTGCATCACATGTTAGAACTTTGTGACTGCAAACTCAAATTTCCAAAATAAAAATTAAAAGCCAAAAAAAAATAAAAGGCGCCGGTGCCGGAGAGAAATTCGATCACCGCCAGTTCAGTTCATACAGAAGTATTTAATAGAGAAACAACACAATAATAAAACTAATAACTCTCTTCTAGACAACACTTCCTCCTTTTCACTTTTACCTTGCCATGATTGCCAGTTGCAATTGACCTATCTCCTCACCATTGATTGTTTAACTGTTGAACTGTCAAACTGCCCCGCCATGGCTACCCAGGTGAGAACGATGACTCAACGCAGCGCCCAGGACGCAATTATCCCAACTAACCGGACATAGTGGTATATCGAGAATAAAGATGTCGGGAACACAGAGCATGCGGAAGACTGGCGGAGTATGTCAATATTCATAACTACTCTTGATTACTGCTTGGTTCAATATCTCGAAGCACCAGCTCTCCCCCGCCATTCCATATGACAGAGCTCAGCTAACGAACAACACACACATACAGTTCGGGGCTACAATCCTCTTACCCCGCCAAACCTCCTACAGCATGAGATATCTCAGACTCCTGCCTCCAAGCAGACGGTCATAAGCTCGCGCAAAGAAGCCGCCGCCGTCGTCAATGGCAAAGACCCGCTCAACCGCCTCCTCGTCATCATCGGGCCCTGCTCCATCCATGACCCAGAGGCAGCCATGGACTACTGCAACCGCCTACTCCAACAAAAGGAGAAACACAAAGACGAGCTCCTCATCGTCATGCGCTCCTACCTCGAGAAGCCCCGCACAACCGTCGGCTGGAAGGGCCTCATCAACGACCCGGACATCGACAACTCGTTCAAGATCAACAAGGGACTGCGCGTCTCGCGCCAGCTCTTTGTTGACCTGACAGACAAGGGCATGCCTATCGCTAGCGAGATGCTCGACACCATCTCCCCCCAGTTCCTCGCTGACCTCCTCTCCGTCGGCGCCATCGGCGCCCGCACCACAGAGTCCCAGCTGCACCGTGAGTTAGCAAGCGGCCTCTCCTTCCCCGTCGGCTTCAAGAATGGCACCGACGGCTCTCTGGACGTGGCCGTCGACGCCATCGGTGCCGTCAAGCACCCGCACCATTTCCTCTCCGTGACGAAACCGGGCGTCGTGGCGATTGTGGGTACGGATGGCAATGACGACTGCTTTGCGATCCTGCGCGGTGGGAAGAAGGGAACCAACTACGATGCAGCAAGCATTGCGGAGGCCAAGGCGAAGTTGGCGGATAAGGGCTTGAATGCCCGCTTGATGGTTGATTGCAGCCATGGCAACTCGCTGAAGGATCACCGCAACCAGCCCAAGGTGGCGGCTGTGCTGGCGGAGCAGATTGCGGGCGGTGAAGAGGCGATCATGGGGGTGATGATTGAGAGTAATATTAACGAAGGTGGGTTCTATATATATTTGTTCCTTTTCTTTCTTTTACCCTTTTTTTTTTTCTGGTCCTTTGGCAGCTTATGATCTGAACGAACCCTTTTCTAATTTCTGTGGGTTTTAATCCGCAATAGGAAACCAAAAAGTCAGCCCCCAGGGCAAACCAGGTCTAAAATACGGAGTCAGCATCACGGATGCCTGCATTGGCTGGGAAGATACGGAGAGCGTATTACAAACCCTCGCGGATGCGGTGCGGCAACGGCGGGAACGCGGACAAGCCGCATGAGCATAATAATAGAAAACTACTCAAAACGTCTATGAAAAAGTCGTTTATTCCCTTGCCTACTTTCGTCTATTTTGAAAACGCCTTTATATATTCCCTTGAGTTAATTTGTTGTGATTTTCGCTGTCTTTTTCAGGGGGTTTGGTCAAATGGCTTAAGGAAAATAAGATAAAATATAAATTGGGGATATGCCTGGTTGAAACGGTGGGAAGACAAAAAATATTTTGAATTTCTCGTACCTTATTTTACCTCTGTTACTTGCATGATCCGTTTCTCTCTGAAGGTCCCGGCGACTTTTGAGTACAACTGGAACATAATGATAACACAAACTACTCCGTACTACTTACGACAATCAACACAAATCTTGTCTCCTATCTCGCTTCACTGAAGTTGGACAAGTAGGCCGATGTTTGGAATTTGAAAGTGTAACACTTTTGTGTGTAGGAGATGAAAACTGATCCATGCGTAGAGAATAGAGAATGGAAGTGCAATCGAAGTTGGAATTAGGAAAATGTAGGAAAATGGCGAGCGGCTTAAGAGTGGTATCATCATGGATGCAGAGAAAAATAAAAATAGAAGTACGTTTGAAAGCAAAACAAAGAAGAACCAATGGAGAAAACAGGAGCAGGGATATCTAGAAAAAGGAAACCCAACAATGCCCAGTCAGCTCTGGAAGTCTCCCAAACCCGAAATATTAATAATAGGAATACAGAAAACCACATATGTAGAAAAATGTATATACAAAGAAGCGATTATCTAGGGGAAGGCTGGGAGGCGCACCCTGTGCCAATCGCAATCACCACCAGTCCAATCAATAAACAAAACAAAATAAAAAAAAGAAAAAGAAAAAGGATGATCTAATCCGATTCAGATTTATTCGATCCATCAGCATCACTTCCGTTTATCATAACCCAACCCATCACGATCCCAAGTCCAATTCTGTACATTTGTACCTGGGTGCGAATATATATAAAATTCCTGCCCCAAAATCTAGCAAGGTAGGTGTTGTCCCCTATTTCTCCAATTCCTATTCCCATTGAACCGGGCACCATTATTATCATTCCCATTGTGACTACCATCCGTAATTCCCATAAAGTCCCCACCCGCATCAAGAGCATTAGTAGCCCCAAGCGTGGGCGCACGTCCCGGAATCCAAGGCTCGTCAAGTGGCACGATCAAATTCGGATTGACATACTTCTTCAGCTTGGACGCAAGGTCCCGACCGCGGAAGCGGAGGTGGACAGCATCGCGATCCCACTGGGAAGGCGGGGACATTGTAGAAGTAGGCGTAGGCGTTTCGTCCTGATCGACTGCGGTGCGGGAGCGGTCGATGGAGCGTAACGCGATGAATTTCATGAGCGGGTCGTAGGTGCGGGAGAAGAAGTAGAAGAACCAGACGGTTCCGGCGAGCAGGGGGACGACAAGGATGGAGCGGGTGACGGCAGTACGGAGAGCGAGGGTACCGATGATGGCGAGCTGGAAGACGATAAAACCTAGAATGACGCGGGAGCAGATCATGGGCCATGCGCGGCCGGTGCTGTGTTGCTGATGGTCCATGGCGTAGAGAAGCTGGTATTTGTAGATGAAGCGGCCGATGGAGAAGTAGATGAGGCCAAAGAGGCAGACGATATATGAGCTAGGAAAGACGCTGTAGACGACGGTGATTATGAATATGAGGATTGTTTGTGGCAGGGCGAGGCCGTAGCTGAATGTTGGAGGTTTGCCCAGGTCAGCGTAGTCGCGGGGAGTGTACGCGCTGAGGCGTTGGAAGGGGTAGAGGAACACGCTGCCAAATTCGAGGAGGCGGAAGGGGAAGAGGCCCAGGCCCTGGAGGACGATTAGGTTGGTGTAGAACGGGGCAAGGGTTTCGAGGGAACGAGCGAGGGCCAAGGCAATAGTCGTTGTGTCTCTAAAGACGTCGCGGAGGTTTTCAAAGAGGCGGTAGAAATTGGAGGCTGTTGCGAAGACGGTGAAGACGAGGAAGAGATTGAAGAAGGTGAAGAAGAAATTCTTCGAGATAAGAGACAATTCGACGTCGCCTTGAGATGTCATGCCTTGAAGGTTGCCCAGCCCTGAATAATTGCTATTAGCGGGAGTTCTGCGGATATCAAAAGAGTAGGTGTAGCAGAACTTACAATTATAAAGAAACGGAACGGCAATTGTCAATAGAGAGAGAATAAGAGTAGGTAGACCAGTTTGTACCAACGATTTGGCTATGGCATGGCGAGAAAGAAAGTCCGCAAGAGTCGGAAGGACTTTCTCAATGGTTTCCAGGTTGAGCAGGTAAGCGAGGGGAATGAGGAGAACAGACCAGAACACGGTGAGAACCCCTATGAGCAACGTGATGGACCATCCCCGGAGCATCCGACTGCCCCGCGACAAATAGGTGTTCTGCCAAACCACGTCTGCAGGAGCGGGTGCTAGGTTCGCCACGAGCTGCATGGGCCAAGGGTCGAGAATAGCCTGAACAGCCATCTGGCAGGCAGCGATGGACTCCATAGTGACGAAGGCGAGCGGTGTTGGTTCACACTCCTTGCTGCGAATCTCCTCAATTTTCTCATCTAGTCGCCGCAGCTTTTCCTCGTAGAAGTCAATTGCGTCGATTTTTTTGTACCGCATGTTTAGCGGGCCGTACCAAATGCGTATCGTGGGTCGCTTGAGGGAATAGCTCGAGACATGCGCTCGTGCAGAGTCTTCGGTCGAAAGCAGGCGGGAACGCTCGTTCTCCTCTCTCGACTCGAAACTTGCTTCCACCGTGTCCGTTCGAACAAGCGGTAATGCGTTTGCTCTGCTGTCAGGCCTCTTCCATTGATAGCCAACATGTTTAGTCCATGCCTCCTCTAATTTTTGGAGAATATTTTTCCTCGCCTCCATCAGGCCATCCAGTTCTCTCCAGTCCTGGCATAGCATGACCTGATCCACCTTTCCAATCTGAAGTTGTTCGATGAAGTCCCTTATCTTTTCCTCGGAGCGTAACTCGGGCGGTATCCCCGACAAACGAATTGTCCTATCCGTCATAGTTGTTTGAGCACCCAGATACTGCTGGCGGATCTGGATGATTTTGTTCGTCTGGTCGATAAGAAATTTTATGCCAATACTAGTAAAAACATAGGCGAAAACAACATGCATCCATAGGTATGTCGGGTCGGCTTTCGTTTTTTGTGAATCATCCTTATGATCCTCTGGTATGTCCCAGGGATAGCCATATTTATTCGTATAGATATAGTGGATCGGGAGAATAACCGCAAGCGTGAAAAAGAACACAACTGTCAGGAACTTAAGGGCGTACGAGTAAAATGATAAAAACTGCGCGGAAAACACATATAATTAGCATCGTTTTTGTATTTCCAAAATATAGTACCCCGCGTAAAGAAATAAAACCAACCACAAACGCATCCAGCCCGGCAGATGCTAGCACCTCATCGTCAGAAATCTTATGCACGATTGGGATCCAGCCAAACAACGTATCTGGCAGCTCAGGCAATCTCGACGCGGCCGTTCTCAGCCTTCTTCGAGCAGCGTAGAGCGATCTCCACTTCGGTCGAAGTATCTACGCCAAGATTAAAATCAGTAAACACTAAAAGGAGGAGGGCAGAAGGAACGGAAACCTCAAAACGTACACAAAAGCCCATAAACGCTAGAAACCCAACGGTAGAGCTGACGATAACCTGTGTTAGCAGGTCGCGCTGACCCTTCGTCTGATCCTGGTATTTATGCTCGCCATCTCCGCCACCATCGCCGGTATCGTTTTTACCCGTCGCAACGGCTAAGATCGAAGAGGCTGTGGCAGTCGCGGTGGCGGATAGTAGCGAGGATAACATCGGAGTAAGTGGGTGGAGAGATCTCGTCGCCGTCGTCGGGGATAGAGACGTGATACGACCTGCGGCTTTCCGTTCTTAACCCCGCGTCCTTATTCGTGTGCGGGCTTTCCGATCGCGAGATTAAGCAGTAAAGCTCTTTTTGAATATACTGCTTGCTTATTTCTCCCCTTCGCTACTTTATCGTCGTGCGGATAGAAGTGAATTATACCAAAAAGAGCAAATAAAGGGACAAGTTAACCGCGGCCGTTCACATCATCGGAAATAGAGGGATTATCGACGCGACCCATCCAGCTGCCTGGCTGTTATTATCGTGGGCGCGGTGAAGAGGTTGTCGATCTTGAGAATGGTTAGCTTTTGGATCGTTGGAAGTTGGAAGTTGCGCTTCGGGATGATTAGCATCTTACCAGATTCGGTTAGCTTACGTTGCCTAATAATATCATTAATATGACGTCATTGTCTATTCTTTAGCATGTTGAGCAGAACTACACAGTAGTTAGATGGAGTACTAAAAAAGGATAGCTAACCATATACGATTCAATTATTCAACTATCACTATATGTGTTATGATACACATAACCCTCATTGCTAGCCTCACAATTCTAAATCCAAACTCCCATCTTTTATATTTCTACTGTATTTATCAAACAATGAAAATTGAGATCCGAGGGCACCCGTCATCTGTCAATTCCCGAGGCATCAATTTCTACCATTCCTCATCCTTCGTCGTCAAATCCCGTTCCTTTCTGATACTGTGTTGCATCATAATAAAGATCCAATAAGCACGCCGAAGACCACGCTTGGGTCGGACACTAGAAAACCCGGAAAATCAGCACCACAAAGCCTACCCACATACTACAATCCAACATCGAACGAAAATCTGGGACAAATGAGGGAAAAGAAATATATATCTCACCGAATCCGCACAAAACCCCCCACCCCCATGCGTCAGCTCAGTCAACCCCTTCCATCCACTCTCAACAATCATTCTCTTACACCCTTCCAACCTACTCGACACAAGCTGAAACGTCTCTTCCATCTCCCTACCCTTCCCCTTCTCCCCACCCTCTCCATCGCTAGACCTCTGGCCCAAGATCTTAAACCTCAATAGCGCCCTTAAGAAATAACCCAATGGCCACACCCACTCGGGCCCCTGGTGATAATTCCTCCCCTTCGCCGTGGCAAAATCCGTCGAATCCTCCGCATTGTTATAATACGGGCGATAATTCAGATCAGCGGGGTCGAGCGTAGCCATCCCAACTTTACCCCGGAGGACAGTGTCCGCAGTGGTGAGTGCGTGTATGGCATTCTCCAGTGGGAAAAGACTTGGAGCGACGACCATGGCGACGGTAAAGTTGGGACGGAGTTGGTAGTCCTGGTAGGGGCTGGAGGATTTGTAGAGGTCCTTGTAGATGCCACGACGGTGGACAATGGATGGGTCGATATCGTGCTCTGAATCGTCTGCTGGGTGGAGGGGAATGTAGTATGCACGGTTGAAATTTTCGTAGATACGGCCAGCCCAGTCTGAGAAGGTTATTGTCTCCGTCGTCGCAGTAGAGCTCGAGCTAATTTTAACGCCGTCATGCATATACCGCCCCTCACGGTGTAGCTTTTCCACCCACCGTAGTGCACTGTATAGAAGCCCCGTAATCTCAACCGCAGCACCATCCCTTGGTGTCCCCGGATACCCTTTGTTCTCAGCCCTCTCGCTCTCGCCCATCTTATCCATCCACGTCCCACAGTTCCACTGATTGCCACCAAAAATAAATCCCGTATTCCAGTCGACATGAATATCAATCTGGAACCCTTCAGGTCTCATCTGCCTATCCAACTCCGGGCCGGCATTATACTCCCGAAACGACATACCGGATGCATGTCGCTGGAATACCTCCTGGATAATCTCCGCAATGGTCGAGAACTGGCTATGAGCCCTTTCATCATCAAAGGGGAACCAAGTATCATCATACGGCAAGAAACGACGGGACACTTTCTCATCCAGCAACGAAATCCCATCGGGAACGATGGTGGTATAGTCCTGGATAGCCTGGAGGAAGAACCAGACAGAGTCACGCGAGTTATAGCGGGATAATTTACCGCTCCCGAGTAGATTGGGGATCATGCCATGCTTAAGCACGCTCGCGAAGGCGAGGATGTGTTCTTTCGCGACGTCGAATCGGCCGGTGACAAGTAGGAGACCACGAAGGGAGATGAAAACGTCACGCCCCCAGCACCGCGCCCAATCGGTAGCGAAATGTGGTAAACCGGCGGCGAGAGAAGGAACCTGTTTGGTGGGAAACAGGGAGGCTGATTTCACATAGCCGACCATCTGGGTGGAAACCATTGCGAGCGAGTGGATGAATTCCGTGCCATGCCTGACGTTGCTAAATAAATGGATGCCACGTCTCCATGAGGCGTAATAGGCCGTTTGGACAATCATAGCAAAATATCTCGGTAGGAGGAAATTTGGAACACCACGAATCGCATCGAAGCGTTCTTGTAGCCATGTTGCGGGAGCCCGAAGACGGTCATACCCATATGCCGTCACTGCGTTATTCATGCGTCCAACTATATAATCAAACGCCCACTGGCCGCTGCGAATATGATCGCATAGCGGGTGGCCGAGGTCATCCGATTTGACAATAGGTTCAAGCACGCTCCACCACCCCTGCAAACCAGCATAGTCAAGCGGAGAGAAGTTGGGGATGTTATAAACGCCATCTTTGCCGCTGCTGGAATCCCTTTCCTCCACATCACACCTGTAAAGGACAAAGTTAAGATCGATAAGGTCAAGATTACCAAATGCTTCGTCGGCACCAGAGGTGATAAAAGCACGTAGATTCTCCGACAGATCGGCACCAGGGATACACGTCTCGAACAAGGCAATCGAACCAGGGGGGAATTCCCTCGGAATCGTAATATCCGTCTCATTCCCTATCTCCTCAACCTGCACACCATCCAGGCTCAGAACCCGACTTGGTAGGCCTCTGAGATACATCTTATCAGAGAGAACACACTTTTTCGACTCATTTGAATCATCGACCTCCAACTTCCATGCACCAAGAAGCTTGGCCTTAGTTCCCACCAGCCGCACAGGGCCCAGAGTGACACCCGAATCCCCGCCTCCCGGAAACGCCGTATGGGCGATGAGGAAAACACCCTTTCGTGTATTCGGCTGCACGCGATGGACGGTAATATACTCTCCCTCATGATGAATATGGGTTTCGTCATATCCATCCACAGCCATCCTCGCATGTAGCTGATTCAACAACTTCTTCGCTCCACCAATACCCCCCTCCCCAACAACGGACAACATATCGCTTTGCCCTTCTTTCCCCTCTCCCTTCCCCTTCCTGTCCGAGGATCCGGAAGAATACACACGTGTCTCAGCCACCAAATCCAAATGATTCGGATAGATCTCATCATAGCCCATAACACTCCCAGACGCAGACGCACACATTGCGACTAGCGCGCCATTAGGCAACGTATCCCTTGCCTGCCGCTTCTCCGCAGGTACCTCATTGTCATGCGTGCAATCCATAAACAGTGCCGGGATAGACGCCTCACGGATATGTTTGACAATTTCATCTCTACTGCCACTTTCAGGAGAGTCTTCTCGCGGGCAATTATCCGTCGGCAGATCGATATCAAAGCTCCCAATAGGCCGCCCACCATGCCGATGGACAAGCCGGCTAAGCTCTGCCGTATTCCACGCCTGCATAGCCTCGCGAATCAGTGCGCCAACGCCCAGCCGCTTCGCAAAGAGATAGTCCGTCTCCTCTGAGCCAGTAAACAATTCCGCGAAGACCGTGAGATCCGGCCGAACGTGCCTAGCTTCATCCAGGAGGTATTCCGCCACAGCAAGAGGGGTCGAGTGGCAGTTGTCTATACGGAAGCCGGCGAAGTATTTCGCCATCAGTCGTGTATATCGGGCCATATAATCCCATAGGAACGGATTGTCATCTGGGCATGTGCCATAGCGAAGCTTGACACAGTCACCCCAGACAATGACCTCGCGTCGTAGATAGGCACGAGAGTCTGGACCCGCGTTGTCCCGCATGGCATTTGCGTTCCATACCCACCCGTTATTAACCAGCGCCAGCGAATTGGGAGAGTGTTTCTTCGTAACTTCATTGATTGGGAGGTGAGTGAAATATGTTTCAACGAGCGGATTCCCTTTGGTAATTGGCCCCAGCTTAGGCCCATTGTCATCGAGCCGTTGGTACTTGACACGATTAAACACTTGGTCAAAGATCTCCTGGACGTCCTTATCATACTCCAAAAATAGCGGGAGATTGACCTCGTCCAGAATTTTCTTGAGCGCTTCTCGAATGCGTGGAACATCCGACGAATCCTTGTCATACCGGCCATACAGAGCCCGGAGCAAGGCCGCACCCACCGTGGCATCGACAGTCCGGCCGTACCGACCCAGGATCCGATCTTTATTCATCAACCCTTTCTCCCGAATAAAAAGTGCCTTTTCCTTTAAGCTCCATTCCCTAATCTCCTTCAAAGAGCCAACAGTGCCTACCCCAAATCCACCCTTGGGGATGTGATCGTCGCCACTCAGATACAACTCAATCGTCTTCTCTACATCCCTCTTCACATCCACGGCATAAAACTCCCACAACCGTATCTTATCAATAACATTCGCTTTCATCCCATGTACAACTTCCACCACGTCCTTCTCCGTTTTAAACTCTACGGGTAACCCTAGCTCGCCTAGTTGCTCGGAATAGCGAGTCAATGCCGTATCAAGCTCCAACGCCGCCTCCAACCATGGCGCCGTGGCAACACTATAACCAGCCTCCGGATGCTCCAGCAGCCAACTAGCATTATTAGCCGTGTGATTCCACACGACATCCGTCAATGCCAGCAGGTTATAGGTGCCTTCCATACGTTTGACCAACGCCGCTACATCAGCTTCGCCATTGGGGAAAAGGGCCGTGTCAAACGTTAGCGGGTCAAATATGCTGTACGGCGAATTCGACTCGCCACGTTCCATCAGCGGGGTGAAGTGGACCATGTTATAACCGCGCCGGGAGATGCTGGTTAGGTGGTTGTCCCAGTCTGCCGGATACTGACCCATGAACTTTGAGAGGACAGTGATTATTGAAAGGGATGTTAAGGGGAGGTTGACATTGTTAAGGGTTACGCGGGGCGAGATGGTTAGGTAGTGTGTTTTGGAGCGGACCTGGTCTTGATTCTTCTCCTGCGGGATTGAAGAGGGGCTGATTGAGAGCGACGGGGGAGGGCTGTAGGTTGAGTAAAAGGCGAAAGCTCCGGGAGCCGTAATGGGTATGTCGATTTTAGCTGCATCGGTTAAGGAAGGGGTCAATCTAATATTGTTGTTATTATCATTCTTCGAATCTACTGCCAAATTCCAGCCTCTCTGGTTGTATAGAGATGTAGTAGGCATAAATAGAAAAGAAATTGCCTACCTATACTCCGTAAATACATCTCTCTCAAACCGTTTCCCTTCCTTCGGGATATTAACCCATAGACTCCCTCGGTTGCAAATGGGGCTGCTCCCATCAGTGACGAAGCGGAGGATATATGGCGGGTCGGAGGGTGGAGGTAGCTCGATAAACTCCCGCAGGACATCTGGGGCGCCACTGTCCGTCAGGGGCAGAAGGTAAACGACTCGCCTTTGGGAAGACATGTTTGCAAGTCGCGTATAGGGTATCTAGGTTACTTGAGTCTGCTATTTTTATTGTTTATCTGTTTGCTCTATGTATCTTCCAGAGGGAATGCTGATAGGAGGGGTATCTGGAGTAGGAAAGAGAGCGATGACTGCCGCATGGTATAGGGAGATGGAAGTGGCATCCAGGGCGAGGGATTCTTTTTATATCTATTATAAAACTCCAGGCCAGGAATGACCTGCTGGACGTTGTTGATGTTGGTGGTTGGTTGTTCCCTGTTGTCATTGAGTTTGTCGCTGACATCATCATCTGTCAGGCGGCGGCTTCCACGTCGGCTGATCCCTAACAAATAGTTATACATGATCCATTCAGTTATTTGCAATTCAAATATACTATTTATGCCGTATACTATATACCCGCCACCACTTCCATGCCATTAACTATTGCTAGAAAACTAGATACCATAATTGAAATTTAAAGGAAAGAAAAACAACCTGTCCCTCACAAAACACCAACCACCATTTTAAGCGAACCGCCCGTATGTAACACGTAAACTGAGAGTCGTCAATTTTCGAGTATACTTGTGTGTATATGTCGACCTCCTCGGAAGGCAAAGCGGGGGGTATTTACCCAATATGCATCAAAACAAATAAATAATAATGATAATGATAATAAGCTATAAACGCATATAACTGGGTATCGCGAGTACTACTTCCCTTTACTCCATGCTTAAAGAATTTCCTTCCATTTACCGCTCAATCAGACTGGGCAAATCCTCCACCCGCACCTCTCCGTTCAGAATCCCTGTAACATTGTTAGTTTCCGTAGTATGCAAAGTGAGCATGTCATCCTCTCCGAAAGAAAAGAAGCAAGGCAGAAGGAAAAGAAAAAATACATACGGTGAACCGCCGTGAAAAGCGGAAACTCCCCTTCCAACCCCTTGTTCTTCAAAAACATGTTAACCTCTTTGGAGGTCAACGTCCCCTGCAACATCTGCCCATTAAGTTCTTGCTTCTCCACTTCGTCAACACTCAGCCCCCTTTCGATACTCAACTTCGCGCACCGATGATTCCTTCCGCCATTGCAGCTCGTAATCAGATCCGCAACTCCGCAGCTCTCCTCGGTAAACGTCTGCGAGTTCACCGATGCTCCAAAGAACATCGTGCCAAACTTCACCATCTCCAGTAGCCCGACGCGCATTATAGCTGCTTTCGCATTATCACCCCATCCCTTCCCGTCGACGAAGCCGGCAGCTAGGGCGACGATATTCTTCAGCGCACCGCCTAGAGACACGCCTGCGACATCACTGATGACACGCACATGGAAGTAAGGGCGGTGGAATAGGGTTTTGATCAGCCCGTGATCGATGGGCGGGTATTCGACGGGCAGTGCCTGGAGTTTTACTTTGGAGAACCGGCCAGACGAGTCCTTGTGTTCGAAGTGCACGACGTGCGGGAGGGGAACATTGATGTTGGCAATGGACGGGGCGGGGGAGAGGGTTTTGGGAGTGGGAGCTTTGGAGTCCATATGGGGCGGGTCGTAGGCGATCGTGGTTTCGGAGTAGAGCTCCTTGGCGATTTCGCTGGCGATGTTGGCTCCCGAGAGGGCCCCGCAGTAGATACCCAGCTTACTGCCGATGGATTCGGAGAAGAGGCTTACGCCATCATCAGCAGTCACGTTGACACCCTTGATACATGATATGCCGCGAGCGTAGGGGACGATGTGGCCCTTGAGTCTGTCGCAGATGTTATTGATAAACTGGTGGGGCAGGTTGAAGACAAGGATGGTGGAATTCTTGACAGCGTCTTCGAGGGATGGGTTTGCTTGGAGGTTTTTTGGTAGGGTGATGTTGGGCAGGTATTTGACGTTCTCGTGCAGCTGGTTGATGATATCGGTGAGGTTTTGGAGCCCATTGCAGATGGGCAATTCCTTGTTGTAGTGTTTCGAGGACTGGGGAACTTCGACTTTTTCCTCATATACCCACATCTGCACCGTTGGCTCGAAGATGTCCGGGTTAGCTGCTGTGTTTTCAGCGACCATTTTAGAAATTGAAGAGCCCCTATAACATATATGCGTTATGTTAGATTAGAAAACTATATCTATATCACTTCAAGAATGAGACGCGGGGAGAAAGCCTACCAATTTCCGGACCCTATTACGGTCACCTTATGTCTCCTCAGGTGTGGTGTAAGGCAAGTCATGGTGTATGAGCGCGCGGGTAACTTGGGACCAAAGGGGCTATATCGAAAAGTTGAGCGAAGAGGAGGAGGAGGAGGAAGTGAGCAGGTAGTATTTAAATAAGAGCGGTGACGGATGGCTTTGCTGGCAGCGGAGAAGAAGCGTTGGGGCAAGCGGCGGAGGGGCGGCGAAGTTGGCCGACAGAATGCGAATGCAGTAGAGGAAGTGAGACGAATTGGCCGTGGAGAGGTGCAGGACATTCACGAGAAGTAGACAGCAATAGAGGCAGAGGCTAAGAGATATATATAGCGTTGGAAATCGAGATGAGAAGGGTTACAAAACGGAAGAGAACAAGATGTAAAGAAAACCTGATCAAGGTATCCGAATTGCCCCAAACAGTCTCAATGCCCTTTGATTGGGCTGCGGCTGAAAGTCGGCCCGTGATTGGCTGCAGGCTGCCCAACAAGGGAAAAGGTGGGGCAGAGCTCTCGGGGGCGGCAGTCGCCAGCGACAGATTGTCAGGAAAAAGAGGTTATACACTACTGAATGCCATCAACATCATATTACTACAATATTTCTCATCATCAGCTTACTACAACGCTCATCTAATACTCGCTTATGCTAGCTCTCTTGGCTCGCACATATATTTTACTATAAATAGCTCTATCTTTTGTATGAAATAGATATATTAGATAGTGTACGGAGAATATAACAAGCAGATCTTGATACATAAGATTCATATGTCTTCAACATATTCATCCGTGACACCCATTCCGACACAGATCTAGACTTTGGCACTTGATAGGCATATATTATTATTGTATATTGTTGAATGATGAGAATTTGTTGTTACTCCTCTCTATTCGATTCTACGTTTGTTATTTGATATACATGTTAATAAGAGTAAACAACGCGTATCATATGTTAACGATTATTCCCCCCAATGATCTAGATCACAACAGTTTATCCGTGTCTTGGCTTACGTACATGCTTCCGGAGGAAACGGCCAGAGCCGGGATGAGAAAACATCGGAGGCGATACGAACATTATGAACTCACACTCATATGAACTCACACTCTCTCTGAATGTGCCACTGGGCAATCAGTGAAGTTCCTATCCATTCTCCCCAACCCACTGGCCGAAAGCTTGTTCCCATTGCCAGCCCCTCTGGCTGGTGGTTGTTCCCAGGCCTCCAGATCACAAGCCAGTGGCTGCTATCCGTAGGGATAAATCTGCTGAATTAGACACTCTACGTTTCTCTGAAACAGCGCATGTTATGTCTTCCTTATCTGCAAACAACATTTGAGATTTTATGGTCCATAAAACGCTTTTTGGACACTAGCATGATGCTGATTCAATGGTCAGATATGGATGGAGGTTCCGAGACTGCTTTCTTTAAGTGAAAAATTAGGGTGCTGCAATGAATTCAGCATATCGCGATTGACTTTTTAAATTTCTTTATGTCATTTGGTCTCTCTTCCATATGTTATTCCAGATAAAACGAGCGCCAAGACAACGGAGATGCAGACGCGCGCTTATTTATCGGCAACAAGTTCTAATTTCGATCCCGCGCGCTAAAATTTTTGAGGCTCACTCGAATAGGCTTATCACATCGATACAAGACAACCACCAACACCCTTCATAGCTCCAGCATTATGGTAAGCTCAGCGCTTAATCACTCCGCTTGTTTCTATTTCTAACAAGACTCTGATAGGCTCCAATCGCCCTCAAAAAGCGCACAACAACCCGGGCAAAAATCGCCCGGAAACCAACCACCTCCTCCACTCCATCCCAAGGCCCCTTCTCCGACACATCAACCTTGCGCACAAACAAAAAAGACAAACGCCAAATAAAGCACTCTATCTTCCTCTCTAAGATCGAAAAGCCACGCACCAAGACCCTAAAAAGGCGGCGCCCCTCGAAGAAACTAGTCGCTAACCTCGATTCACTGGTTGATGCTCTGCCTGACACTGGCAACGATAATAATACCCCTAATGATACTATTGACAAACAAAGAGAGATGATGGCGAGCCAAATGAACATCATCCGACAAAGGAGTTTGAAACATAAACCCGGCGCGATGAAGAGGAAGGAGACTCTGGATCGGAGGGAGAGGGAGCGGTTTGCGAAGAATCTGGCACAGATGGCGGCAGCTTCACCTTCGACGGCAGGTGGCCCGGGTTCCTTGAATAATAATAATACACCAGTCCATATGGCACAGTCACCATCACAACCACAGGTTGAGGATGCCTCGACGTCGAATCGCTGGGCAGCGTTGCGTAGTTTTATTTCGCAGACTATTGATCAGAATCCGGAGTTTAATAAGGCTGCTGACAGGCCCACGTGAAGGAGTATATTATGTCATTTTATTTAGGCGATTTATCCCGCGGGAGGATGATAGATGGTGGAATGCTTTATATTTATGAGCGCAAATTGTTGCTCTAAGATGTCTTGTTATCTCTTCGACTGGAGCATATACCGGCACGAGGGTGTCGGTGCTGTTCGGGCAGTTAACTAGGCGGTTTCCGGTCCTACAGGTCTAAGAAGGTTCATATGTGGTAGCGATAGATTGCAAACATAGGTGAATAGTGTGGATACGCATAGCTCAAGGGACGTCCATAGGATGAATGAACCGGTGTATGGAGTTTCTTCTATAGAGTTTCAAGTTCTAGGGCAATTTGAATATTGTATATATCATTTCTTCCGTGAAAGGACACCATGGAAAAGAATAAAAAGCATCGTAAAAACAGTGCGAAATGATTGAGAGGCCACATATATACTATTTTACATAGTGAATCGTTTCACCGCTCCCTATAACAAGATATTGGAATAAAGTTAAGCTCCGGCCATCAATTTTCACCCCGCCCAACCAACCCCACCCACCCTCTAATCTTCATTTCTCACCACAACTACCAACCAGCCAACTCCCTTGAGCAGGCATCAAGGAGACAAAGCATGATAAAGAACAGAAGGGGGGGAAATGAAGAATCTTTTACAATCCCGCGAACTCCTCCAGCAGCAAATCGCCACCACCGAAGCTCAGCTCTCCCAACTCAAAGCAGAACTCGAGCTAACGGAAAGGCAGATTGCCGCGGAGATGACTGCAACATCAGAGGCTACAAGTCGTTCCGAAGTTGTGAACGGGGGGACAAAGCCTACTGAAGGAATACGGAGATACCCGCTCGAGCAGGATGAGTATCGACGCTATGGGCGGCAGATGATTGTTGAGCAGATCGGGCTGGAGGGTAAGTTCCTCCTAGTCTATATAACAACTATTCCTAAAATGAAATGAGAGTTACGGTGCTAATTTGTGAACTGTTTCTGTTACAGGGCAGTTAAAACTGCGTGGATCGTCGGTTCTTATCGTTGGCGCCGGTGGCCTGGGATGCCCCGCTGCGATGTACCTGGCTGGAGCTGGGGTTGGGACGATCGGCATTATAGATGGGGATACGGTTGAAGGATCGAACTTGCATCGACAAGTGCTACATCGGACGAAGAATGTCGGGAAGTTCAAGGTTGATAGCGCGATTGAATATTTGAAAGAGTACGTTCTTGTTGTTTTCTGTGCTGGACACATCCAACTGTCCCACTGACATATAAAACCTTAAGATTAAACCCACACCCCAAATACATACCCTACCACACCCACCTTACGCCCGCCGAGGCCCCCTCAATCTTCAGCCCCTACGGCCTCATTCTCGACTGCACCGACAACCCTGCAACCCGCTACCTGATCTCCGATACTGCCGTCTTACTGGGGAAACCGCTCGTCTCCGCCTCCGCCCTCCGCACCGAAGGCCAGCTAATGGTCCTCAACTACCCGCCCCAAAAGCCAGCAGAAAAGCCATCCGCCTCGTCAACTAACAATTCTCCGTCTACCACCACCATCGGAGGACCATGCTATCGCTGCGTCTTCCCTAAACCCCCTCCCGCCGCTAGCGTTACTAGCTGCGCCGACGGCGGCATCATCGGCCCCGTCGTCGGGCTCATGGGCGTCCTCCAAGCACTCGAGACGATCCGCATCCTCACACAAACAACAACAACAACCGCAACCCCAACAACCCCACCAACCCTCCATCTCTTCTCCGCCTTCTCCAACCCACCCTTCCGCAGCATACGCCTGCGCCCGCGCCGGCGGAACTGCGCGGCATGTTCGCCAACGGCGGGGACGATTACACTGGACTCACTGCGCAGTGGGTTGATGGATTACGTGCAGTTCTGTGGCGGGGTGGTGGGTCCACAGGCACTGTTGGGGGTTGAGGAGCGGATATCGGCTCGGGAGTATTGGAGGCGGTATCGAGAGCAGTTGCAGGCGGAGGCGGAGGCGGAGGAGGAGGTGAAGGTGGAGCGGGAGGAGCCGATCTTAATTGATGTCCGGGAGGCAGTGCAGTTTGGCCTGGGCGCGTTGGAGGGGAGCGTTAATATCCCCATGTCGCTGATCTTGTCGTCGTCCTCGTCTTCTTCCTCTTCCTCCACGGTGCAATCGAACTCGAACTCCACGGCTGAATCAGCGGCTAATGGCACACACCCAACTTCAAACAAAGCGACAACAACTCTCCCATCCTGGTACCCTTCATCTCTCCTCGACGCGAACCCCACCAGGCCGATCCATGTCGTGTGCAGATTGGGGAATGATTCCCAGGTGGCGGTGCGAAAGCTGAAAGAGCTGGGTGTTGATAGGGGAGGTGAGAGGTGGGTGGGCGATATCCGGGGTGGACTTAGGGCGTGGAGGGATGAGGTTGAGGCGGAATTCCCCGATTATTGATTTGGCATATGGGATCTAATATTGTGAGTAGTGGGGGAAGGGAAATGAATATTATTTCATTCATGTCATATCATGGCAAGATAATATTTTTGGAGGTTAACAGACCCTTTTCTCTGGAAGTGGGCATTGCATAAAAGAAAATAAATAGAGATATATGAAGTGCACGTAAATGGCGTATCGTTCAATTTAAATGGATTCGATATCGACAAGATAGAAGAATATTCCCAAATTACCCGTCAAGGGCTGGAAACTCTGAGGAGTTCAAGAAAAGATTGGGTTGAGTGCAAGGGGGGTAAATAAACACCAAAAACAATATAGCAAGGAACCGTAATCCGTTCAATCACCCAAATCAAACGAAACGAAACGAAACGATGAAACATGAAACACCAGTTTCATAAATCAAAATCAAGAAATAAAATCAAAATCAAAATCAAAATCAAAATCAAAATCAAAATCAAAATCAAAATTCCAGTTCGCATTTCCAAAATCCAGAAGGGAGGGAGTATACCACCTCCCATGACGGAGATGGACTTAGCTACCAACCTATCCCCGCAGATGTTGGAGAGGTGTCTCCTCCAACCACGCCCACTGCACATCGACACGCCCCTGCTCCTCCAAGGCCAGCTGCGTGAAAACGCTCAGCGAGACGTCGATATCATTCGGCTGGCATCCAACGCCTACGGCAAAAATATCGTATAGTCAGCACATATCACCATACAACGTAACGAACAACCCTGGCTCGTAAGACAACATAATAAATACTTACATCGATCCACAACAGTAACATCCACACTCCTCCCCGCCCTCTTCAACCGCACCCTCTTCCCACACAGTGGATTCGCATTCGGATTCGTCCCCACAGCCACCGCATCATACAAATACTGCGACACAGCGCACACCGGCTCCCCAGCCGCACTCTCAATCCCACACGCACCCAGCCCTGGGTCGTAATAGGTTAAATCACCAGTATACGGCCCGCCATGGGCGCTGGGTAGCGGCAGGTCGCCGTACCCCTGGCCCTTGTTCTTCCGTGCAGAAAGCCCTGCTGCAAGTCCGATTACGAGGATAAGATGGAGCAGGATTATGCCGCCGATTGCGAAGAGGAAGATGCGCTGTTTCTTTTTATTGGACTGGAAGGGGAGCTTTGCTTTTATATTGTCGAGATGTGATGCTGCCGCTGCTGACGTTGATGTTGACGTTGCTGCTGACTTTGCTGCTGACTTTGTCGCTGCGGGTGCTGTTGCGGGTTCTGATGCTGGCTGCCGTGTCGGCCATGCTGCGGTTGGCGTTAGTTTAGGGAATGGACGTTTCAGTTTGGCGATGAAGGACAGCCAGGGTGGGTTCGTGGAGGCCGCGCCGGCGCCGTTCTCCGCGGATGGGGAGTCTTGGTATGGTATTGCTGTTACAGTTGTCGTCGTGGTAGTGGCGGGGAAGGCGACAGGCTTCCGTTTGGGGATTTCGGAGACGGAGATTTGCGCGGAACCGGATTTGACGTGTTTTATCGCGGTGTGTTCGGGTTGTGGGCCCGTGGGCGAGGAACGGAGAGGGTGAGGGCGGGCGGGTTCTTCATCCTTAAGGCTGTGGATGCTCGTGGAGGAGATTGTGCGGGTGAGGGAGGAGATAGTGCTGATTGATGGGGGCATTATAGATATATACCTATATGTATATACTTTTCCGAAGCGATTTCTTCTGAGCTTTTTTCCTTCGGATATGTAGTTAAACGAGTGTGTCAGGAACGGCAATTGAAATTTTTTTCTTATTCATGATAACCCGTCGTGCGCAAAGGATTAAGTAGGCCAAATGAGGCGGGGGTGGTGGCCATATATCAGATTCCAGGGTATCTAAATGTCAACGCGAGCAGCACAGGGCTATCTGGCCCGATTCCTGCTGGTAGGCGGTGATACTTCGGATAGAATATCTCCCTCTGCGCCGAGAGTCAGGGGCTGAATGAAGACACTGGAGTTAAGCAGGATGTTCCCGCGATCTGTCTAGAAGGAGTGTATGGATGGATGGGCTGCCGCGTTAAGTTTAGTGAGTGACAGGAGAATGAAATGAATCAATTCTCAGGATGAAGCCGGGTGTCAGGCCATGGTCCACACCGTGGTGAGAGGGGTAGAGACGGCAGCGTCTCGATCTGACACGGCCTGCAAAGATATAAATGTATCTGGTTAGTCCGTCCTGTTATCCCCTGGCGGCTCGTATAAAGCCAACATGGATGACAGTTAAGGAGGTTGGCACGCTGAGCGTGGCCGGAATAGGAAATTAGGGCTTGTTGGTGGGCGTTATATCACGTGACTTTCATATTGGGAGTTGGAGCTGCGGATAATAGATATCTTTTGAGGACTACTCTATGGGATGCTAGGAATAAGCAGAGTAGTGATAGCCAGTTAGGGCAGTCAGCGGTCTAACCAACTTATATTAATTAGCATACGCAGCATAAACATAAATATCAATAAGAATTTCAAGATGAAGTTCGATGTGGTAATCACTGTCCCATGATTGGCTAGTTCCTTCTGCTGACATAACCGGGCCCGCCCGCTTCCCGAGGTCGGCGAAGAAGAGAAAGACACCGCGCGAGAATCATCCTCCAAACACCACGGAGCATCACCGACGACGTCTCAATTAATCTCGCACACAGCACAGCAACCAGCTGGAGGAAGACTGGGAATAAGGATAAGACGACGACTACAACACCGTTTTACGCATATTATCCCATCTGCAACACTCTTCTCTCTCGTTTCAATTGGAGGGCATCCCCAAAGACATCCGTCAAAATGGCCTCCCTACGCCCGACCTCCCGCCTGATCGCTGCCTCTCGTCCTCTCTTCCGCCCCTCTGTAGCCTCGAGATCTTATGCCACCGTCGAGTCTGGCTCCAAGATCGCAGATCAGACCCCGGCGACATCGGAATCCCCCAGACTCAAGACTTTCAAGGTCTACAGATGGAACCCGGACAAGCCCACCGAGAAGCCCTACATGCAAGACTACACCCTCGACCTGAATAAGACCGGCCCCATGGTACTGGATGCCTTAATCAGAATAAAGAACGAGCAGGATCCGACCTTGACCTTCCGGAGAAGTTGCAGAGAGGGTATCTGTGGTAGCTGTGCCATGAACATTGACGGCGTTAATACGTTGGCTTGCTTATGTATGTCCAACTTTTCATTTCCACACATCACGTACCACCTTGATTTATACTGAACTATGAACTATACAGGCCGTATCCCTACTGAGACTGCCAAAGAGTCGAGAATCTATCCCCTCCCCCACACCTACGTAGTCAAAGATCTAGTCCCCGATTTGACCTATTTCTACAAACAATACAAATCAATCAAACCCTACCTCCAGCGGGACACCCCATCTCCAGACGTATGTGCTTCACTATCTCTGTTACTCTCACAATATAACTATCTATAAAGTAAACCATCTCACAATTTCATTCTAGGGCCGTGAACACCGCCAATCACCCGCTGACCGCAAGAAACTTGACGGACTCTACGAGTGTATTCTGTGCGCCTGCTGCTCAACCTCCTGCCCATCCTACTGGTGGAACTCGGAAGAATACCTCGGCCCTGCTCTGCTGCTGCAATCTTACCGGTGGCTGATCGACTCCCGCGATGAGAAGACCGAGGAGCGCAAGGCTGATCTCGACAACAGCATGAGCGTGTACAGATGCCATACCATCCTCAACTGCTCGAGAACCTGCCCCAAGGGATTGAACCCCGGTTTGGCCATTGCGGAGATTAAGAAAATGATGGCCTTTGCATAGATATAGGATCGCACAGCTCTCTCTGTTTCTGTTCAAATTTTGTCATTTGTGTTTGTATCCTCCAATTGCTAGCGCCGGACTTGATGGCACCATCTGCTATCTTTGGTGCTACAGCTCTTTCATTCTCGTTTACAGTTCGCTGTACCGTGGCATTCCGACGACTTCCATGATGGGCCTAACCCTAATAAAAAAAGAGCGGAAAAAAGCCCTGGGTTCGCTGTCTCGCGCATTGAGGGTGCAGGGATACTGAAAAATTCTCGCCCGTTCTTTTTTTGTTTATTTTCCTTTTTCGTCAGGTTTTTAGCTCTCTTTTGTCGACATATTTTCAATTTGTTGGTTGTTTTGTTTTCTTTGTTTCTGTTCCATTCTTTACCTCTGTACATATATGGAGAATCATCAATTTGTAAAAATGCAGTGTCATAACCATATATTCAATACCTATGGAGTAGAAAAAAAAATATATATATATATATATTAATGGAAAAACCGCTAACTACGCCTTCCCGGTCGACTCCAACATATCCATCACCCCTTCCACCGCCTTCTGCATCGCCGCCGTTACCTCCTCGTGCAAGACAGTAATAGGAACCTTTCCCGCCTTCTCGCTCTGCACCCGCACATACTCCCTATTAACCACCTTATTGACATTAACCTTCGACACCCCGCACTCAATACACTTGTTAAAAATCTCTTTCGTAAACGGATCCGCGCCATGCAACACAAGCCTGACCTTATCCCCCACCGCATCCCTAATGCTCCTTAACCGGTCGTACTCCAACCGGATCCCCCGCGGGCCATACTCGCCATGCACATTCCCAAATGCAGGCGCGAGCCAATCAATCCCCGTCTCCACAAACTCCCCACTCTCCTCCGGCGTCGTCAGCAGCCCCTCCAACCCGCCCTCCACAGTATCCGCCACCCCGTCTTCCCCGCCCTCAATCCGCCCCGGCTCCGCCTCCGTCGCAATCCCCCGCGCGTTGCAGTACGCCACCAGCTCCGCCGTCCGCGCCAGGTTCTCCGCCTTCTCGTAGTGGCTCATGTCGACCATGATGCTGTCGAAGGTCAGCGGCTGCATGTCTGCCGCGCGCTTGATGATCTCGGCGCTCTGCGCGTGGTCCAGGTGGAGCGTTATGGGCACGGAGGCGGCGCGGGCGGCGCTGGCGGCGGCATGCACGAGGAGGCCACTGGCGTACTCGATGGCCCAGGGGAAGAGGAGGATCATGGCTGGGGACCGTTTGGCTTCGGCGGCACGGACGGTGGCCAGGATGCCTTCGAGGTTGTAGCAGCAGATTCCGGGGACGGCGTAGTTGCCGGCGACGGCGGCGTTGAGGAGGGGGAGGGCGCGGTTGGATTTTAGGGACATCTTGGGGATGTTTTTATATTGGGTGCTTTTTTTAAACTAGAATTGTATATTTGGTACAGTACTTTTTAAATGATTTTAAAAACAAATTTGAATGTTGTAGAAGAAAGTAAACTCTTTCCAATGTAAAAGTTGAAAGGAGGTTATCCCGAATTTATATACGTATAGGAACATCAGCGGGGTAGGAAGTGAGGGGTTATATATAAATACCAGAACTGCTCTCTGATATTCATCCCATCTTCATCCCCGAATGAAGCTCCGCTATTTATCAACACCCCACCTAGTGTTCACGTCGAGGAAAACAAAGGACTTAACTCCTGGGACTCGTCAGGGTCTACTAGAGTCCGGCAACTTAACTAGGGCTTCGCCAATAACCCCTTGGAACCGTGGTTAAATAAGCATTTCGATGGGAAGCTTAAAATAACTGCAACTAATTCGATATGGGGTTTGGGATGCTTGAATATTGTCTTGTCCTTCCAGAGCAGGCATAATGGATTGCCATCAAATAATCAAGGGGTGCATGTAACCTCCTTAGCTGATATCATAAATACCACAAATAACCAATCCCATGAGTTTGCGAATCCTAGTGAGTGAGAGCTGGGCTTCCTGCTTGGGATCTGGATATGCTGTACTGATTATAGGAACAAGGTGGAAAGGGTGTATAATAATTCTTTTCTTTGCACGCCGTGGAATTTCCACACAATCTATATGATAGTTACGTTACATTACTGTATCTACTTTCACCTTTCCTATCCCCCCTCAATAAACCTCAACAGAGCCTCATTGATCTCATCCCTCGCCTCCAACTATGTCCAATGCCCCTTCGTGCCCACACTCCTTGACACTCATCATATCGGCGGCGCCCGGTAGATTCAGCGGTCCCGGTTGCGAGGTCAGCAACAACACGGGCTGGTTGAGCTTCGGGTCCTGCGCCTGTGTCTGGTCATCGACATTGAGATTACCGACCATGGTGCGATACCACGTCAGGGAGGATTTGCAGTGACCGCGCATGATTTTGAAGGCTGGGTAAGGTAGTGAGCAGGGAGGCATTATCCAGTTTTACCTTCTTCCAGCTACAATATCCCGAAGGCAAAACTCAAGCGCATCGGATTTGCTAGCAGCGTGACGTTTTGAAAATATCGTTTAGATATTTCGTCACATTGATGTCAGCTCCTAGGTCTCCCCATGGGGGTTGCCGATCGATATTCAGGAAAACACGATTAAGGTGCTAAACCTCCGATGTCAATATGATGAAACTCACCAGGGATGGGAGGAATTATCAAATATCTTGAATTTGGAAAAGTGTAATCCAAATGATTCACCATAAAACAGTGGCACAGAAGGCGCCGAATAACAGCCTGCCAAATATCAAGTCAATCGAATTAAATAGGTTCTAAGAGATAACTGGCAAAACTTTGATTTCATTGAAGCTCGAGACCTACCCTTCCAACCAACCTAGGTAGATTCGCGATCTGTCAACAGGTCGAATCTATCTGCAAACAATTCCACTGAGTATTGACAGAAGGCCACAACCGCTCGGGTCTGAGATGTTTACTTACCCCCCCGTCCCCTGAATGCACAATTAATTCTTCCTCTCGGCTGGTGACGTGGAGTGTTCGGCTATGGGGTTGGAAGAGCCCCCCACCTACATACAGTGGCACTACCGAGTTTACGGCGACTGGGTTGCGGGACAGGGACCCTCGACTCAAGAACTCTGGGGGCGTCGCGGTACCAGCATCATGACATTAAAGAGTCACGGCAAGCAGTGGGAGGGGGTTTTCTTTCCATCTTTGGGTTCAATTCTATCTTCTTCCGTCATCGGATGAGAAGAGGCTAGAGATAGGATAGCAAGACGGGGTCTAGGCTGCGCAGGAAAGCGTGTCAGTGCACCGAGAGATACGCTCGTGATTCTTCGGGGCAGTATGGTCTTTTGATGATCTTGCGATAGAAAGAAATCACTACCATACTTAAGATGTGGGCGCTCCAGGGGGAGGGGGGAAAGGGTAGACCTTCAATATCGCCGTGCTGAGACACTGTGTTACAGTCCGGGTTGGCAGTTAAATTTTGGTGAAGCAGGGTCACAAAAGACACTCAGATACAGATTAACTTCTGTGTTTATGGCCTCGCATCCGCAGCTATACTTATATTTCCCAACAGAGGATGATGGGGAGCATGAATGCTCTTCACGAGTTGGTAGGTGCAATCAGCGATTGCTGTGTGCGTGGTCGAAGGCTATATACGAGCAACAGAGGCCTTGAGACATACTAGCTGGAGTCATCTAACACACACCGTGTCCGATTACAATTCCTAGTTAACGTTATTTCCCTGGAGAACTCCGTACACAGCAGGACACAAAGGGACTGTGTCACCAGCTGCGAGTCTGCGACACCGCGTTAGTTTCCACGCAACTGGAGATACAAGCCATGACTGCCACGCATCAGATCATCAAAACACACCAATACCAAAGCTGGTTTTTGAGAGCAAAGTGTAGTTACGGATTATCGTATTCTGTGTCCATCCCTGACGGTCAGGAACCACACAAATTGATAGCTTTGATGTCCTCAACAAACAACAAACCTTCTCTCCCGCATCTCAAGGGCCTGCAACCCGCTCTTTTCATTTCGAGCGAACTCATTCGCAAATTAGAAGGAGTTAACTAAGGCATCCTTCTCTTTTCGCTGTGGCCCCGAAGGTCTTAATCTCTTTGTTGCTTGCTCCAGTGCTTGCGCCATAAATTTGTATCCTTTTTGACATATGACCAGCATACACTAGCCTGACTGTGGTTGAGACTATACGCAGTTTATTGATGAATAACTCAAAGAGTCTAGTTGACAGATTCATTCTTTGCTTCAATTCATTATAAAATGATAGGATTGAAAGTATAGTTGATTAAAAAACAGTACTTATTCTTCATCTCCCGTGTAACTACTAATGTATTGAAGAAAGGACAATGTTTAGTGTATTCTGGTTAGTTAAGTTAGTTAGTTACATGCTCACAAAGGAAGCAAAATTTATAGCGCAGCTTATTAATATAGTTACAGCACAAAATGGACAACAACAGCTTCATTTTCACTGTTTTTATTAGCAACAAAATTTTTTGAATTTACTACGGATCTCCCAGCATGCTCACCCCCCCTTGGTCTAAAATCGATAGTTTTTTCTATCCTGGAGAGCTTTTGTAGAGACAAGCTTCGCGCGAAGCTTGCATAATGATGCGCCAGATTTATTTGTGACACCGTGTTGACGAGATACACATGCAGCGGAATGAAACAGGATGACCAAGTCAATATCTGACTGTTGGGAAATATATTTAGACCGTTGAACAAAGGCGGTTGGCTATAAATATGCCTATAGCAAACCCAAGCGGTCGCGTTTCAAGGACCCAAGTCGCGGGAAGGAAACAACACCTTTGGCCAAAAAGAGGACTGCTTTTGATGCAGTGCAATTCAATGAAAATACCATTGATCATGATCAACGCACTCTATTATTACCTCGCTCATGCGAAATGCGGATGATTTGCACTACTATGCCCGCATGCACGAAGCAACAGTAATAAATAGCTGCCTCCGCAGCTGCTGCGCTCTGCTCATATAAATATCTACGTCGCCAGCATCCTTTCACCCCCCCCCCCCAGGAGCTGACGAAAACCATCTTTCAATTCAATATCTACCTCGCCGCACCGTTATATCATCCTTCTCCATTTCCAATTCCTCTCAGTACCCATGAAGTTCACTCTCCTTGCTACTCTTGCCCTCATCGGCACTGCTATCAGTGCACAGACTTTGGTATGAATATTAGACCCGTCCATGCTTATTATTACAACCAACAGCGCGAGCTAACCTCATTCAAGCTCCCTAATGGAAAGGACTGCAAGGAAGATGGGAGTATGGGGATCTGCGAGAGCGGGTACTGCGAGGTTCGTTTGTTCCATACCCCCCGTGCCCTTCAAGCTTTTGGGGAAAGCTTTTGAACAAGCTGACTCCTTTACGAAACTGCTAGCAACTCCCCAAGGAGAAAACTGGAACGTGCAAAGATCTGAAGAAGGACGACTAGAAATGTCGGTTGTGGATGTGTTCTGTTAGCTACCTATCTAAGTAGCTATGTTCTGGAAAAATAATGTCGTCGTTGTTTGAACTTATTATTGTTATTGTTGTTAGCACTTCGCAACATCTACTCCGTACTGGCCCCATACCCCTCCCTATTCAATGGAGTTTTGTTGCCTTTCCATTTCTGATTTTACTTTAATGAACGAGATACTTCTTGGAGAGCAGTTGTAAACTCCAAACCTACCTTATAGAATACAGAACATTCAAAAAAAAGTCCTCCTAGGTAGCTGCTGCAGAACCAAACAAAAATAACCTAAATACTTCTACTACGCTACGTCTACAACCTCACAAAAAGAAAAACCTAGCAAAAATGACCTCCGAAACCATACCCAGGCAACTTTGCCAACCGTCCCCAGGAGGAGGTCGAGGAAGTCGCCAGAAAGGGCTGCCAGTCCACCCATGCCAACGGCTTCGCCAACATGGATCCAGCTATGCAAGTTTCGTCTTCTTTTTCCCCCCCTTTCCCCCAACTATACCTACCCACATATTAGATTGCTCATACAATAATGGCTAATATAATACGCTATCCTCCACTGAACACCATGAGATCTCTCCTCCATGGGCGGCCAGGAATCCGGCGGCAAATTAGAGGGGGGTGAGCGGACACGCGAGGCTGCGCACCGCAGCGGAGAGGCTTCGTGCGCAAGTTCGAGCCTGGCATGGGAGGGTGAAGGGGCCGGGGGGAGGGGGGATGGCCGTGATTATGAGGAGTGATTGATTTGTATTTAGTGGGGTTATTTATTATGGTTAGGGGGGGTGGGGCAGGTTGTGTTGTCGGTTTGGATATATGTTGAATCATGTGTGACGCGTGTATGATGTATGATATTATGTATGGATATGTTTGGTGATGCATGGAAACCACCGTTGCTCAATGAAAGGTCGGACAATATTTGATTTTCATACTAAGTCTTTTTCTTGTGTAAAAGAGTGTCATTTAGTTGGGGAGCATTTCTGGCTTGTGGTAAATTAACAAACTGCTTCGGAGCCATTCAATCAACTTTTTCCTAATGGAATTTTTTGTGTGCAGGAACGCAACGCCTGCGCAAGTAACGATGCCACCACAATTGGATTGTATAAAACATATTCGGCGGACGGGGATCCCTAATAACCCATGTTGATCGAGAGGGTCTGAAGTGAGCTTCAAGCCTTGACCGCAGCGGCCTCAAGCCGTCGGAACCCACCCTCAGCAGCAACCTTACGCTGCAAGTCTGCCATCCGACACTGGTCGCCCGTCGGATCGCCAGACTCAGGCTCAAGTTCCCAACTCAAGAACTTATTCGTGTAGTTTGGTTCGAAGCTGGCATCCAGGATATCGAGCCGTTTGCCGTAGTTGGTCACTTTGACCCAGTCTCGCTGGACGTTCTTCAAATCCTTACTGAAGTAGGCGAAGGAGCGTTCGAAAATCTTGCGGTTGACTGGCGTGCCCATGATGGGTTTGACGTCCACGTACTCTTCATAGGCCTCCTTCGGGTTCGCGAGGACGTAATCCGTTGCCTTTTTGACGGCCTTGAGGAACTTGGAGACTTTCTCCGGATTCTGAGAAATAAAAGTCTCGTTGCCGATGTACAGGATGGAGCAGAAGCAGCAACAACCGAGCTCGGCGAGCTGGTCGATGCGGAGCATCTGGACGTCGGAACGGGGGCGATTCTGCTCAGCCAGCCATTCCTCCAACTCGACCATTTGTACATTCTCGAGGCCGATGCCCGCGTCGATCTCGCCGCGCTTGATGGCCTTGCTGATGTTCATGCCGCAGCGGACGGCGGTGTAGTCAGATGCGGACATGTTGTAGTATTTGGTAAGTTCATCGATTTGGATCTGGAAAATTTCAGGTGAGCGACCTATCATTACACTGTTAGACAGGGGGAGGCCGGACCTTTCCGAATTCGCCAACGTATCCAATCCGCTTCCCTTTGAGGGTGCGGAAGTCAGTGGTAATACCGCTGTCCTTCAAGTAGACAATACCGGTAAAAGGCTCGTCCAGCAGCGATCCGACGGAAACAACTGGGAAGTTGCGAGCTTTCGCCTAGATGAATCCATGAGCATCTCTGTTTTCATTACATGTAGTAAAATGAGTGTGCACTAACAGCGAGGGTATGGATCATGGCTTTGAAGCCCATGTCAACCTTTCCACTCCCAATGATCTCGGTCACGTCAGACGGGTCATTAGGCTCAAGAAGGGCCACTTTGATGCCCTCATCCTTGAAATAGCCCTTGGATTGCGCGAGGTAAAGGGGGATATGATACGGCGTCGCATGCCTTCACATCATTCAATTAAACTATTCTCAGAAAACTGGAGTTCGATGTAGCTGGCTGCAGCTGGATATATTAAGCATGCCCATCATCGAGCTCAAAAAACATACCAATTGGTCAAGAAAGTAATCTTATCGGTAGACATGATGGCAACAGGAACGATGTAAGTTCAACAATTGAGTGTCACTGCCAGAGTCAGCATATCAACAACACCAACACAAATAGGGAGCCTTGGATATTAAGCGTAACATGTCCTTTCGCTGGAATTACCCAGATCAAGTTCAGACAGTATAATCTCAGAACGACCAGCTCCATGCCCCACCAGCGTGTAAAGCCCAGTCCAATTCAAAAAAAAGTGTGGCCAGATATGCATATATTATATCCACAAGGGCACAAGCTTTTAGAGAAGAGAATATAAATGATAACCGGGCGCTGAGTGGAACATGGAACTGGTCGAACACCTGCCATGTGCACGCATGTTTTTTCAACAATACCTTGACCATATGGCAACTCCATTGCAAGAGAGGACGATGTCGCTATCCATGCTGAGCCGTACCCAGATGAAAAGTTGTTCGGAAGCTAGAGGCGAGGAGGGAGAATTGATTGAAAGAGAAGTATAGCTATCTCGGAAGATGGCTGAGCTGGAATTGAGGTTTGTCAGACGTCTGACGGGGGAAGAAGATACATGCAAGTACTCGGCTTGAGGTTGGAGGGGTTGATTCCAGGTTATATAGCCGGGAGCACGTGGTCAGCGGTGCCCTAATTCGATCCTTCGGTGAGCCGAGCGGCTAGAAAACTATAGTGATTAATGAATGACCCGGTCATTATTGCGGAAGAGCGAGCGAAGCAATGGAAGAGAAAGGCAAAAAGTTTGATCAATCACTGCTCTCCGATTGATCAGAACTGAAGTAAGTTAGTTCCCTTATTCAAACTACAGAACATGAGTCATCGTAAAGAGTAACTGTAGTTAGGCAACTTCAGCTTCAAATCTGCCCCTCTCATCCATGTTGGCTTTGAATATTTATTAGTAGTATTAATAAAAGAGATAGCTACAGTGAATAACTTTAGAAGAAATCTAGCAAAGTCTATAAATATTAAAAAGATGTATAGAACACTGTTAAGAGAACTATATACACAAATAAATATCAATTAAATAAACCATACGCCCCAATATTTCTAATACCTTTGCTGCAAAGCGCCTATAAATCAAAATCTAATTCAGCGGCCCGAAATCTCCACTTCTTTTAAGTAGAGATTCAGTGGGTGCCCGCACCCGATAAGACAAACCATTTCTACCAAAGCCCCTCACTACCGCCAGCAGACATGACTCCATTCTTGTGGGTAGCCATGCTGGGATGTGTCAACAAACTGTAGCTGTTATGTAGCCTGTATTCAACAACACGGTGGTAGTTCCGCGACGTTTCGCAGAAAATCAATCTTCTCATAGGTGGTGTGTTGAGAGGACCTTAACCCTCTCTGTCTAGCTGTCCGGCAACTGACTCTGTAGTGGGCAGATTCGATTGGGAGAACAATATGTGTTATGTCAACTCCCGAGCATCGCAGGGGGCG
Organism: Blastomyces dermatitidis ER-3; assembly: GCF_000003525.1. Taxonomy (NCBI): domain Eukaryota; kingdom Fungi; phylum Ascomycota; class Eurotiomycetes; order Onygenales; family Ajellomycetaceae; genus Blastomyces; species Blastomyces dermatitidis. The sequence continues at coordinate 2,340,729 of NW_025544782.1, read as the reverse complement.
TCAGGTTTCCCGTTCATTTTCTTTTTGTGGAGGACATAATCCTGCATTTAATTCAAAGTCGTCTTGGGTCCATTGAACCATTTTCTTGCGAAGAGGAAATAATATAACAGAGCACCTCCCCAAATAGTTACGTTGACCACCACAGTGTAGTTCATGGTTTCCGCTGTTAATTATTTCTTAGGTTAGCCTCGGATCACCAAATAAGGAAATTGAGAAATCAACATTTGAGGTGTATTAGAAACCATTGGGATCGCGTACCTGTTGGGTGTGGCCCTTGTGTGGGGAACATGCAGAGCGAGATGGCGAATGCCAGATAGATCAGCGCGGCGATAGCAATCGGTGTGCTCAGTCGGCCAGTGTAAAATGGGCCTGGTGTGAATTTCTTTCGACCCCAAGCAACACGGCAAAAAATCGCTATGGCCCAGGCTAGGTCATTTGCGGCGACACCAAGAGAAAAGAGGGCTTTTGCAGCGGTGGGATGGATCAAGCAGAGGAGACCAACGGCGATCGCGGATCCCGCACACCCCCAGACAGTTCGCACAGGTTGAAAATGAATTCTCGTACTAACGACGCGGAAAAAAGTGGAGAAGGGGAGTGCGCCGTCTCGAGCGAATGCCCAACTTTGTCGGGATGCAGCCAGGAGCTACATTATTGTCCAATTAGTAACGTAATTGTTTATTTCGTTGGGCTACAGCTCTAGAAGCCTTACCAGACTCAATCCCATGAAATACTGCAGGCATGCCATAAGCACCATAAAAGCAATCGCGCCGCTTTTTCCGAGAGCATCATAATAAATCTAGTATAGTTAGCGAGAGAGCACATAGAAGTCTGTCCAACTATCAATAGAAGCACATACCTGGGCCATTGGTTGTCCAAAAGGACTCTGTAATAGACTTCCAATGTCTGGATTCATACATGCTGCAATTACACAGATGGAGATAAACCCAAGAACCCAGCACGCTGCAATAGATCCTAAGATACCGCGAGGAACTGCCTTTGGTGCATCCATTGCCTCTTCACTCATATAGACACAGGAATCAACACCTCCAATTGACCAGATAGGAGACAACCAAGCAAGCATGAATGTCCAGCCAGAGGGCCAAGTGGTAAAATTATCCTGATGGAAAAACACATAATCCTTAGAGTTCAGACCTTGCTCAGTTCTGGATTTACCAATTGGTAATGCAATCACAGTGGCCATAACCAGCAACACATTAGCCACAATAAAGGCAGTCTGAATCTTGTGCATGTTCTTGGCAGCAAATGTTGCCAGAATTGCATGGGTGATTACACACCCTACAAAGACTCCAAATACAACAGGAGAGGACGCAGTCCATTCACCGTTTGAAGCAATGGATGGAATTGATAAGATCATCAAAGCAAATCCATCTGTGAAAAAGTCAATAGAAGAGCAAGAGATTGAGGGTTCTGAGGTCAGCGCCAAATCGATGTGCTGACAGTGGAATTGGGAAAATATACATACAGTCAACTGAACATGTTCCTCCAACAAGCCCAATTGTACCGCTATATCCGACAAGAAAGCTTAGAGGGTTTTTAAACTTCTCTTTTGCAAAATAATGCGTCCACCAGTACAACCCGCCAGATGTAGGGAGTGAAGATGCGAGATCAGCCTGGAAGAAAATGTTATTAGAGAGTCATAAAAGAGAGTCATATTATGATATCATATTATACCTACTATTGCGAGACCAACGATAAAAATAAAGCCGCTTGCAGTAAGCCAACCCTAGAAATTCCAGGAAATCTAGTCAGTTGGCGCATTTCACACTTCACCATCGGTTTAAATGTGACAGTAAACATACCCAAACCATACCAGCAGGCCCCGCGGGCAGTGAGAAAGTCAAGGATGCTGCAATTGATGGTAAAAGGCCCATAACGCTAAAAGCAATGGCAAACATATGAATTGAGGAATATTGACGTCGAAGTTCCTGTTTATAACCCATTGTCGCTAAATAGTAGTCGACGGAGTAGTTGTTAGTATGATAACTACAAAAAAAATCAAAAGAAGTCAGGAATCACTGACCGAGAAGTTCGACATCCCCTTCGTCAGCGAGTTCAGAGTTGTTAAAACTTAGAATACTCATGTTTCCGTCAATTCCCTGGTCTCCGATTGCTGGAACCAGCTTGTCATTCGTAATGGTGGCGCCCATTTCTGTGGGGGAAATAATTCGCCGCTCAGAAGCGAAAGAAGTGTTAAGGAAAGAAGGCTAAGAAGATAACGAAAATTAATGAGTGTCGAAATTCGAAAGAAATCACTGCTCTATGCTGTACTCCGTAGTAGCAGTCAAATGATACAATATAAAGAACATAAGTAAAGAGTGCATTGTGGGGAGAAAGAAGTCGCTGTTCGGTGATACAGCAGTCAAATAGTTTAATATATAAGCTAGAGAAAGCTGAAAGCAACCATAGCTCTTCATGCTTTCAGTCATTCATTATATTAACCCAGACACGCAGAATCAACTTGACAAACAGTGGGAGGAGCTATACATAGTAAGCTCCATTGAAAAGGGGCGACAGCAAGGGTTTTAGCTAGCGGATTGCTAGCCCCCGTCTGGGAATTATATTGTAGTAGAGCATCTGTCAGAGTGTTCTACTCGAAGAACTTGTTTGGTAACAACACGCAATTGGGGCTGGCAGCATTGTTTCATCGCTCCACTGAAAGCGGTGATAGATTATTCTCCGCAGTCAGCAAGGGAAAAGGTGCCGTAGCCTCGCGGGTTCCGGGCTATAAGGTGCGGAGTTCCATCTGGATGCGGAAAATCATCGCTATCAAAGCTCAAAGCTAGCATTCCCAGTAACAAGATCTCACCGCGCAGGTCAAACATATCTTGAAGAATGATGAGTTTTAGTTTTCTTCAGGAGAAAGCTTCATAGAACCCTTGGCATATCCACGTGATGTGATCAAGCCCTAATTCCCGGAGCTAGAAGGGAATTTTCAACTTCCCGAAGTCACCAGTATTTTTCTTCGCATTTTCATGCCAAAATAAATATACAAATATATACAAATATATACAAATTTAGATGCACATATGAGCATGATTCATTCTCTGCTAGGATAATTTAGTGTATGTAGATATTTGGCGGAAATAAACAAATATAGAGGGCAAGCATTTAAATCTGGAGCTTTAAGTACGGAGTAAGCTAAGTTACCTTATCCCAGTAGCGAACGGCTAGTTAGGGCTTACCGTTATTATAGTTCATATAAAGCTCACCTGCTGACAAGTTCATTAACGGACATTTCAACTACTATGTAGATGGATCCTAGGTTTTTAAATGCTCTTAATTAGAATAGGGCCTGTCTGTGCACTAAATACGCCTCCAACGCCAATTTTTAAACTAGGCCGTTCTGCCAGAGGCGTTTGCGGATCCATCTACTACTAACTTACGCGTAGATATGTCTCACACATCTTCAGGACAGCTTTCGGAGAGATGATTTTTATCCATATTCCCCAGGCTCTTTCTCTATGTGGGTGATGTGTTGAAGTTAAAATATAGAACTGAATCTACATAGATGTTGAGAAACTGTGGCGATGTATATATATATCCCATACATAAATGTACGGAGAACTCCATACAAATTACTGCATGATATTTGATTAGTTAGTCATAGCTGTGGCATTGAAATACGCAGAAGAGCTAACGAAAACTTCCAAAGGCCATTTGTATCATGCACAGCGTAGAAAATTATGAAAATCTCTATCAAAGAGTTCGAGTTAATTCGTCCGGCACATCCTCATTACTGGGGAAAATGCACCACCAGACATCCCGAAGCTACCTGTAATCCACTGTCCTGGAACCTGGCCTCGTGGCGGCCTCCGGACCCTTGGCCAAGCCATCGGAGAGATAATTAACGTGGGAAGTTCCCTGGTTAAAAAGGGGAAACATTACTGGGGCAATGGATCGAGAATTGCTCAAGCTTCAGAGGTAACTATTCTTAACGTAGTAGCTCTAACATACGCATAGTATTATTAGTTCACCACGAACTCACACCCCTATCCATTGGATATATGCAGTTTAGGGAACACCAATTCAAATTTTCTCTTCTCTCATATTTTCCCTGGTAATCAATCTTATGAAACAAATGGTTTAGGTTAAATAACAGTCGTCAACTTCTGACACTCATACTCCAGGGGTTATTAAATAGAGTTTTATACCATGTGGCTCTGCGCGCGAGTTCGTGGTGAAATCTGTTCGTTATCTCCAGCTGAGGGGAGCTTCATCCAACCTGGCCGTAATCAAGACATATGCCGAAGAGCCAGGGTCGGAGCAAACACCACGAACTGCATAAGCCGCGTGCACTACTTTAGACAGATAGGATGTTCTGTATGCCGGACAATAGTTCCCGTCTCCCTCTCCATGCTCAGGGGTGGGTGTGCATGTATTTATACGCTTGTGAAGGATCTTACATAGCAACAGTTGGGTGTCTAGAGCCAACTCATCCGTAAGATGCGGATAACATACGCGGGGAATTCACCGCCCCCTAAATATGTACAAAGTCAACTTTACGGCTGGGGAGAGAGAATCAAGAGTAGCTACTTACATTATCCTTTCCATTCTGTTGCCTGGAGCCTTAACTAGAGTAGCCTTGCTCATTCTCGGGTGTCATGAGTGAGAGCTTACATTCTTGCTGTGAAGGTGTAAGTTGGTGGAAGTACGGAGTAGAGAGCTAGTAAAGAATCTAAGGACTTAAAGCATTCTAGCCATTCATATATAGCTGGTCTAGCCATCGCCTTAGCACTAGATACTGAACTGTGAGAGGCCCCGTCCGAGCTTAAATGAGTGGGAGCTGAAACGGGATGATAGACACGGGGATATTTCCTGGTAACTAACAATCTCTTGCTTAGTTAATGTAGTTACTGGCAAATCAACCCGCTTTTCTCTGCCGATTCCCCCTAGTTATGGAAAAGGATGTTTGTTGCCTTTGAGCAGTCAGCCTCCTGAATCTTGTGACACTCTGACAGCCAAAATCCTTCTCTCCGAGCTTTTCTGATCGCACACTGCATAATAATGAAAAATGATACGATACATTTGGTCCATAGGAGTAGAAGAAAATCCTGATACTGATATTGAATTCTAACACGGAGGGAAAAGGTGGCAATAGCCAAAAAAGAAAATAAATAGATAAAGATAAAAGAAGAAAGAAGAAAAGAAGTTAGGAAAGGAGTGGTAGTGTTATGTGCGGGTTTTGGATGGAAACCACAGGATATGCAAAGAAGTAGATTATATACAAGGAATACGGCGTGGAAGATATAGACAGCCATGAGAAGTTGGACATATATAAAATATCCCGCGACGAAATGGATCACACCACGAGCTGGATCACTTTGTACTGTGCCACTGCGCGAATTTAGTATGAGAAGGTACCTTGCCGTGTTCGACTTGTTCGCCTTTGACTACTCTCTCATAGTTAACAACTAAAATTAGTGTATTGGTACAAAGTGATCTAGGTCATGGTGTGATCCATTTCGTAAAGGAACATTTTATATATATATATATATATAGTTTAGATAAAGAAAAGGTGAGGCAAGCAATGAAAGAATCGCTCATGCACATCCCACACCACCACCTATTTTTACTCGCCTTCTTCCGCAATATTGTGTTTGCCAACGATAGATAGGAAGACCTGGTCAAGGGTCGTTTGGCTGACAGAATAGTACTCGAAGCCAAGCGTATCCTTGTTGCGCTCAAGAAGGGTGAAGAGCTTGCTAACATTGATGCCAGCGCCAGTAGCAGCAAGTAGGCCAGGGGAAGACGGATTTGGTGGCGAGAAGGACGCAGCAGTGTCGGCAGGACCCTTCTCGCCAAAATTGTACGAGATTTGGTGATCAGCATTGTTCTGAGACGAGATCCAGTTCTTTGAATCCGAACCCCGCGTGGCCACAGATGATAAGCCAGGGACGCTAAACCGTAGTTGGCCGTGGTAGGTCTTTTGCTCGATCGATGCACTAGGAAGGGTGGTCGAAACCCAATTGCGCATTCGCTCCATATCGGCTTCTGGAGTGTGAGGCGCGGATTTGTGCACGATATGTACATAGTAAACGTTACCATGGCGGCGGCGGAGGTCGTCTGTGGTGCCGAGAGCAAGCATCGTTTTAGCCATGATACCGGCCCGATTAGCGAGAGCGTCTGCCTCCTCCATTGAGTGTGTTGTCAAGACCAATGAGCGCCCGGGAACGACGGACGCAAGTGTTCTCCACATAACACGCTTGGAGGCTGCATCCATTCCTGATGAGGGCTCATCAAGCAGTAAAACTGTTGGGTTGCCCATCAATGCAATCCCCAGTGACAGTTTTCGTTTATTACCGCCAGATAGGTTGGAAGCCATTCGATCGCCATAGGGCGTAAGGCCAACAGCACGGATGACCTCTCTGACGTTATGTTCGACGTCAGGGACGCCACGGATACGGGCATAAAATCTCAAATGCTCGAGGACGGTCATCTGATCTATGGCGTCAAATTGAGGGCATACTCCCAGATGGGCGCGTGCGGCGGCGCGTTGTTTGGAAACCGGGATATTTTCGACGAAGATTTCACCGCCATTTCGCGATGGTTGGATGTCTCCTCTGATAAGTGTAATGGTGGTGGATTTTCCGGCACCATTGGGTCCAAGAAGCGCGAATACTTCACCACGGGCAACGCCAAAAGTAATGTCCTGAACAGCCACGAACTGTCCAAATGATTTAGTTAGATGTACCACTTTGAGGCCATCATTGAAGGCGGACATCCGAGCAAGTTCATTGCCAAGATCTCCGTCGTTGGCGACATCAATCTCGGGATCTTCTCCTTTGACATCTTTTCTAAACCTTTTGAGTAGTGGGCCGCTGTCCTGCCACAGCAATACACCAAACAGAAGCAACGATTGTAGAGAAAGGTATAATATAGGCCCACCATAGAGGGTGATTTCCCCAGGATACGTAGCAACCTCTTTATCCCGACACAGGATGGAGAAAAGGTTGAGAGACACAAACAAAGCTCGAACTACATTGCCAATGGGCACAAAGGCAGCGATGACGAAGTGCACAACGTTGAGCACGCGGTCGATCTTGTCAAACGGGATGTAAGTCAGAACTGACAAATACGCGATAAGATAAAGCAAGAAGCCAACCCTAATTCATGTCAATATGGCAACAACCGTTTTCTGGGATCCAAGGAAGATCACTCACGCTTGTCCGCCGGCCGCAAAGGCAAATGCGGCGAGCTGAGATTTTGCAAAAATCGATATGACATACGCAAGTAACGTCGATGCCAAACCATAGAGGAACAGGACAACAAATAAATACCCAATATGGTACCACTCCCTTGACACAGCAACGCAAATCACGATGGTTAAAACAGTGCTAGCTGTGACGATTAAAAAATCGAAAGAGACATATGCTAGCCAAAGCGGAAGACTCCGAACGCCATTGCTATAGTGCAAGGCTCGAATGTTGCGCAACCGTTCTATAGTTATATAAAGTGAGAAGAAAGCCGGGTAGGCAGCCAAGGCCAGACCAAAGTAGGTGATTAGTATTAGGGAGTCTGCCGAGTTGTTTGCCCAGGGGATTTCAAATCTTTGGTATTGAGTATCGATTTGTATGCCTGTCAGCAGACTATCCATTGAATTTTGTATGATCACCGCAAATGAGACGTCACCGTCACCCCTCCAAGCAAAAGTAGGGGGCGAAGAATCATCCCCAAGGAAAAAACCGCCTGGCGTGACATTGCGGAAATTCGTATCGATGTAATTATTGAACTCTGGGAGGGTGTTGACAAAATGGGTTCTGTTATGCAAATATGAAAGATCCAGGCCACCAGGTCCGCCTTCACTGGGAGCTAGTGAGAGTGAGGAGAACTTGTTCGACGGTCCAACAACCAAATTGAGGTTAAGCTGAGATAGTATCGACTTGATATCACCTTGAAGCACCGTCTCTGGCCCCATACATCCTGGTCGCTTAGAGCCCTTGAGGGAGAGCGTGACAAGGCTAGCTGCAATCACGGGTATAAGGAAGGCTGCAGTATAAGGAAGCCAATTCCGACGCAGAATTATTGCTCTCTTGCAAAACAGAATCCAGGCTTGACGTGCCATGCCTATCTGGCCACCAGTAAGCAAGTCGGGTGCCTGGTATTCAGTTTTGCCTCCTTTGGGTTCGTCATCGCCATGCACATATGATCGACCCATCTCCTCTGCCACTTTCAGGAACACATCCTCAATGGTTGGGCCGCTGACACGGTACTCTGTGATACCGAGCTCTTCTAAACGAGAGACAAATGCCGCCGCTTGCGCAGAATCGGGAACGTTGTAGACGGTTTCGTCATAATTGTCTTCGCGCGGAATACCATGAAACTGTGGGATTGCCGCACTCTCAGATCCAGGGACATTGTAAACGTGAATCCGATACCCAGAGCCGAGGTTATGCTTCAGTTCAACGCTCGAGCCTTGAGCTTTTAATACTCCTTTTGATAAGATCCCAATGTGATCAGCTAGGAGATCAGCCTCGTCCAAGAAGTGTGTTGTTAACACAATTGTTCGTTTACCCCGTTCTGCGAGTAGAATATCCCAGATTCTCCTTCGAGAGATTGGATCTAGGCCGGAAGACACTTCATCAACGCAGCATATTGACGAACCGCCAGTGAACATCATAGCCAACTGCAGTTTTCGCTTTTGTCCTCCGGAAAGTGATCTAGACCACGCATTGACCTTTTTCCCCAAGTCGCAGGCCTCGATCAGCTGGGTTAAATGCTCATTTGTATCCACAGCCCCCTCAGCTTTGAGCTTATTAAACACCTTTATGTGCTCCATAACCGTGAGTCGATCCCAGAGAACATTCTTCTGCGGACATAATCCAAATCCACTCTCTCCATCTGAATAGTTGACTGTGACCTCCCCGGACGTTACTTTGGAGAGCCCAGAGATTGCATCTAACGTTGTAGATTTGCCGCTGCCATTCGCACCCAGCAGAACCATTATCTCACCCTTTGTGATATTCAGGGTAAGGTTATTGACAGCCACAACTGGTTGCCGACGACTGCCAAAAAAAAGCCCGATATTCCTATACAACCAGTTCACAGGATATATCTTGGTAAAGTTGGTTAAGGATACAGCAGCAGAGGTGGTACCAGATTTCGTGATGGTTCTGCCCCTGGATTGGGTACCGTAGAGCAGGCGTTCCATCACACCAGCTAAGACTGGATACACCACAATCTGGACTATTAGAAATACGCAAAGGGCGATACCGGGAATTGTCCAAGGAGACTCAGGCGCGGCTTTGACGAGATTAGTTGGCAGATTCTGGCGCTCCCATCGTGCCATTAAAATGATAAAGTAAACATAATTCATAGGTGGGAAGAGGAAAGTGAGAATCCCAACGCCCGCGTTGGACTCGGGGCCAATTACTTGGGCGATAACACCAAGCAAAAGACAGACTATCACAGCCGTAATGCCACTGAGCTGAGCCCGTTTGAAAAACGACGCCCCGAACAGGGAGAAAGATGAGAGGGCCAAGCCAGCAAGGAGATGGTATATGATCAAAATGGCATGAGACGACTTGCTATAGACTCCGAAGTTTAGGATTATAGCCATGACAATCCAGCCCGGGGCGTAAATCATGTCAAGAGCAAGATGAGCTGAGAGAAATCGCACCGCCTGAGGTATCCACGGAGAACGACTTGGAATCATACAATCGATAAGTTGACTCATGCCCAACTCGCGTTCAGCGGCGACTAAGCCGGTCAGTTGGTAGGTGACACCAACCATACCGATGAAAATGGCAACGCCAAGGAAGTTCATGATAGACCCTGTATACCTTACTCGGATCTCATCTGCTCGTTCGTCGGCCGTTTTCGAGGTAAACGGGTATTCCATTATCTATACAACGAGAGGAAAATAGAAATGAATTAGTGCCGTAATGGAGAGATCCGATGTGAGGCGGGAAACCACAAACCTCTTGGTCGAGCACAGAATCCTTTACTGTATCGTTGAGAGACGCAATCGCCGCGTCCATTGCATGTTGAAAAGGAAGAACGTATATCTCCGCGTCATTGTCCATCCTGTCCGTACGGATTTTGAAACCTCCCAAAGAACCGTCGGCTTTGATTGTATAGTTCCATCGCTCGCCCGGTCCTTCGTTGGGCGACGAATAAAAAACAGCAGCGACGATACACGGACTTGTTCCCCGCAGAGTGCTCCGACACGAATCTGATAGGTTGTCGGGCGAAGATAAAATTTCGACGATCCTCCCGCTTTCTCTGAAGGGTGCGGCCACCCGCAGTATCACACGCTCTATATCGCCACCGGTCAAGCCATTATTTACGAAAACAACTTTATTCCTACCACCAGAGACGCCGCTGAGGGCTTCGGGGATAGAACGGACTGGAGTTGCATCGCCAATGCCATACACAGCAGGGGGGACGAAGAGGTTACGAGCATAGGACCTGACGGCAGGTAGATATGCTGTTAGCCACAAGGAGAGAGAGCCATGGCGCGGACGGACAGGACAGGAAACCGTACAGAAATGCTATGAAAATCACGGGTAACAAGAAAGCCCGCAATGGTGTCGTCAAGTAAGGCCGCACGAGAGTGAGCAAGAGGTTCTTCACCGTCAGCGTCCATACCTGGCGCGCGAACCTCATGGCTAACTATGGCACTCTTGAGTCGGCCTCCAGCTTTCAAGGCAGAAGCGAATCTTTAGACTCAGTGACCCAGCCGTATAGTTATATCAATTGTTATGTACACTGCGGTGTTGCGATGGGAAGAATAACTCGAAGATTAGTGCTTATTTATAGAAATATCAAGGATACACTGGAGCCTCCTCGATAGTCAGTATATTTAATAAGACTCACTTGATCATGTTGCGAATTCACGACAATACAATGTTGTGTCTTGGCCGGATATCTCATCCATGAAGTGTCTTCATAATTTTCACAAAAAAATCCCCCGGCCAGGCGGCAGGGAGTTACTAATTATATAACTAATAAATAGTTCGCAAGCAGGACGACTCGCCCCCGGCTATCCCCTCCAGACCCTAGGCACAGCCTCCGCGTTGCAACATGCCCCGCTGGCGAGTATAAATATAACAGAGTATAGTAACTACACCATCCATCCCACCACTGGCATGGATCAGGAACTGTTGAAGAATCCGACATGCTAGCATCTTGACTACCAACTTACACAGTAACTAACTTACCAAGTGCACCGCCCTCAAAAGATGCGCCTGTCAGGCTGTCACTGCTGTCAGACTGCTGTCACAGCGATCCGGTTCGAGCCGCTTGCTACATACAGATTTAAGGCTGAGCCCGAAACTTTCTCAGAACCGCTCAAAAGGAACCAAAATGCTCATCAAGCCTAACTATATCGTGTTCCTGAGCTTGAACCACTGCAATATGCGGAGGACTTGTTTCTTCAGATTACGCCTCTTTCTCTCATCAAGCTGCTGTAACTGCCACAGCCAAGACCGGATACGCTCAATGTCATATTTAACTAACTACTGAATGCTCTATAGCAATTCCCATTTTTCAACCCGGCCCGGGGACGAGAATCTCTCATGGCTCTGCGGTTCCTCCAAGGTGCTGACTCTCCTTTCTCCATTCAATCTTCCAATCCCCTACCCCCCTCTACAATAGAGTTATCCCCATCCCCGCACTCGCTAGGTTCCTCACTGCGATTTGCAAGTCTACAAGCTACCAGTTACTCCGCCACGGGCATTGAGGATAGCTTCGCAGCGCACCTGTGCCGTGCGGAGCTTATTACTGGCTCCTCCTATGTTCTCGGCCCTTTGCTCCTCGACGCTTCTAAGGAGTGAGTTGCTCCCATTTTTTACCTTGCTGGTAACAGAGCGTTCCTCTCAAAGCACTGCACATCGCTTCATTGATACTGAAATGCATTCTGCATTAAGTTCGATCTAGATACTGGCACACAGGAGGTGGGGTACAAAGACGCCGACATGGGCGTAGGTTGGTTGGTATATTTATGTAGCCTCAGTACCGGAAAAAGAAGTCGATATTGGTGGATTTGCGTTTAATATTTCCCTTACAAGATTCTCACCCTGATGCTATGCTGGACAAAAGCATATATATGTATGGTGCCGCTGCCAGTGTGGAAAACTTGTAACATGTTCTGCGGTTTGATTAGAGCTCTGTGTTTAGGTGGTTGAGCCCTGCTTGGCCGTTATTATCATCTCCTGGCCTCCCTCTGGGCCTGCGTTCAAAAATTCCAGAGTATAGATTTTTCCAGACAGCAGTGTCATCGCTTCCTACCTACCCCCCGCCCAACCAGCTTCTGTTTAGGTTTTCTCTGTTTGTGCTTTGTGGCCCATGATTCCTATGAGAGGGGGGTTTCTTCTACACAATCCTCTGATCCTCAAGTAGAGATGCTCCCCTGATTAAGTTACTTAACGAAGATGGTAAAACTTATTACTAATAACATATTTCAATAAATGGAACACCGCTGAAATGCTACATAACAGATGAACAGAGGTAAAAAGACGAAGCCACCATTATTTGACGACGTCGAGCAGGCATACATAGACTGAAATGTGTTGCCAGCAAGTCAGCTTTGGCAGAACTTGTGGTCCGAAGGAGTTCGATGGTAGGAATTGCCACAATCTGCCGAATTGATATCAACACCAATCCTTGCCAACAAGAGCTATACTACAGCTGCGTGGCCATTTTTTGCAGCATGGGACAATGGGCGGCGATTAAATATCTTTCTTGGGACATGGTTGATGCCTTTAGTGGCGCCCTTTATTGCATCCCAAGATAGTGCATATAATCTAAATTTCAAGTGCGTGCAATTGGGGTTTGCTCATGTAATGAGTATTTGCCGAGCTTCAGAGAGATTACCAAACATATGTTGTCAAAGGGGAAGACAATTTCATATCCTCCTACCTATCAGATATCCAAATCAGAGAATGGTGATTCTCGAAAGCAAATGGTCGAGGCAGGAGCTGTTTAGGGCAACATCAAAGCCCACGGTAAAACACCAGCACTCGCGCCTAGCCTTAATAGCATTATCTAGACCATCCCATCCCTACAGGAACGGCAGTCTAAAGAGAGATATTGCTCTCAAATTCGCCGTTTCAGTTCATGACAGAGGCGTGCAGCAGACCAATACATCGTTACTCTGGCGACAGAGATGTTATACGAGGTTATGTGAACAATGGGAGGATCCGTATATCAAGATTCCTCCGGTAGGTAGGTATTCGACCTAGGAATGCGGTTCTATACGCGTTAGCTGTCAACGAGTCGAAAAGTAGCCGAAAAGTAGCCGTCGAACGCCTTAGTTCTCGCTTCACCGATGAAGTCTAAGGTCCTAAAATACCCCCGTGGTTCGCAATTCACCGAGGTGCCTCTCTCTATTCCTTAGTATCCAGTTCACCAGCGGAGGAACTCCTAATAATGCAAGATATATATATGTATATATCAAGCTTTTAATAAAGGGGACCTAAGAACCCGTTTAGGTGGAAATATTTTCTCATCACATAAGCATAGTTCCTATAAATTGCAAAGATAAGCGAAGGTATCATGCTGACGGGAAGAAAGGGGAAAGAAAATGGAAGGAAAAGAGACAGAAGAAAATTTATCACAATAACATTAAAAAATTGATCTAAGCAAGAACAGTTATTTGCTAGACAAAAGAAAAAGCCTCAGCCTCATTGCTCCCGCTATAAAAAGAAACAAGGGTGAAAATGAAAGTAGATAACCCGCGCCTCGTGATTCTGAATAGAGTTACCCATTGTAAAAGGAAAAGCAAAAGGACAAAGTCTCCAAGGTCGGAGAATGGCAACGGCAAGTAAAGGGGAAATTAAAGAGAGAAAACAAAGGAAACGAGGAAGAGAGAGCGTGTGGGTGAGAGCGATAAACGGATGAAGAAGAAGGGAAACACAGGACGTGGATAGGGACATCATTACTCATGGACATGGAGGCAATCTTTCGCGTCCCGAATATGCCGAGCTGCCAGCTTGGAAATACGGGTGCATACAGGCTTGCTTCGCGGATATACGTCGTGCAGGGTCATATTCGAGCATTGCATCTAAAAGGTCGAGACCGTTCCGTTCCAGGCCGGGAACCAGCTTTCGCGTCTCCTCACGCTTCCATTTAGGAAATGAGACTTTGAAGTCGGGGAATGAAGTGACACCGGGCCAGGAATTCTCGTCCGGGGTTCCGAGGAGTCTAAATTTTCGTGCGAGTTAGTTTGAAATAGCGAATGGTACAAAAAGAGTATAAAGCAAAGAAACGACGCTCCGGGATAGGTAGAATAACGGAGACTTACTTAAAGATCTTGAAAATTTCATCAATTTCAGAATCTCCTGGGAATAACGGCTTGCGCGTGCACATTTCAGCAAAAATAGCACCGACGGACCACATGTCGACACCAGTGGAGTATTGACGACCACCTAGTAGGATTTCCGGCGCACGATACCAGAGGGTAACAACCTGGAAGAAAGTTAGCGCACGTCTTGTGTCTGGGTACTAAGAGTACTTACCTCGTGGGTGTAAGTACGCAAGGGAACACCGAAAGCTCTGGCCAGGCCGAAATCCGCCAACTTGAGATTACCTTCGCGATCAATTAAAAGATTTTGGGGCTTCAGATCACGATGAAGCACTCGACGGCTGTGGCAGTACCGTATGCCTTCGACGAGCTGGGCCATGAACTTTTTGACCATGGCCTCTCCCAGCCCCAGTCTATTCATATCAAGTGCCGACCCGTCGGGCAGCGCCTTGCCACGACCACCTTCGCTAACGGGAAGTGCCTCCATATACTTCTTTAGGTCGAGGTCCAGGAATTCGAAGACCAGATACAGCTTGTGGCCGTCAGCGTGGACGATGTTGAAGAGTCGAACAATGTTGGGGTCATTCATTTCTTTCAGCAATGAGATCTCGCGGATGGCAGTGCTCGGCACGCCTTCATCCTCAGCCTCTAGTCGAATCTTCTTCAATGCAACAATTCGATTGGGATGTGTGAGATCTCGAGCTTTATAGACCACGCCGTAGGTGCCTAGATATATGACATCGCCCATTAGCAAACAAGTCATCACCACTACTCCCAAATGGGGATTGGCTGCGGTCCGAGATAACTGCGAGACTCGAGCTTACCCTCTCCAATCTTCTCGATTTTCTGATAATTCTCCATGATTGCAGATTGATGTCCTTTTCGCAAGTCTTACACAAACGCTGTTCGTATAGTCCTTGCTGTCCGGCAAGGCTTAGAGTGGGCCGGTCGAGCGGGGAGCAGTGGAGCGAGCGTACCGGGGCTGTAATGATAAAAAACAGTGTGCTGAATATGTGTGCTGGAGTGGTTAGTACAAATCCTCTCTGGAAAACGCCAGAAGTATCCTTGGTGCTATGTCATTGTCGAGGAGGCAGCCCTGTCAGAATGCTTTTCCCAGAGGTTGTTGGCGTTGGTGGTGCCGGCGGTGCTGGTGGGAGGGGGGAGGGGACGTTTTTTTTGCGGTTTCTCTGGTTTCTGGAGTTTACTTTTTTTTTCCATTTTACCAAACAAACACAACACGCGCCTCACCGCCCAGCCAGCCACGGCCACTCACAGAGCGATATCAGACGGCAGAATATGCAGTGCCGAATATTTTTATTCCAACGACACCTCTTTTGAAGGAAGAAAGTAGACTTCAAAACTAGCTCGTTCAGCAGTTACAACAGCTCGCAATGGTGGAGATCATGCGGCGTAATGCCCATGAAAGGCCGCCCGCTGCCATTCGCCAGTTGTACAAACATTATCGGAGCCTCAAACCTTTAGAGATCGACTCACATCCGCTCATTCTCGACCCCCAGCGTCAAGCTAACAATGCCCTTGATAACGGACTACAGAGGGACGGATATGTGTCTAGTCGGTCTATTTTGTCGGCGCTAGAGCAGTCGCTTCAATGTCGGGTATCTAAGGAGGAATTGAGAGACGTTCCTATTTTCACACATCAGGCAATGCCCGGTGAGATGCTCTCCAACCCACGACAAGATGACTGATTACTGACATAGTAAAATTCGTAACTTTTATCCAGGCCTACGTATTATACCATCCCTTTTGCCTCCTGCTGTACAGATTGAATTGCTATCTCGCATCTTCCACCGTGATCTATCAAACGACAACCACAAGACCAATATCCACCTCCATTACCACATGTCATACCCCGATCTACAAGAAACCTCCCCCGACGACGATACTGGAACATGCCGGGAGGGTCATAATTCCTCCCTGCAAAAAAGAGGCTCCTTTTTTCAGGATAAGCCAGCTCGAGAACTAGCCCCGAAGGATCCCTCAGTCCACCCACCGCTGTCAATAAAATCATTCCTTGATAAAAAACTGCGCTGGATAACACTTGGCGGACAGTACAATTGGACGGACAAGGTATATCCTGCTGAAATACCACCGCAGTTCCCGGAAGATATAGCCAGCCTGCTGCGCAATATATTTCCTGACACGAAACCGGAGGCTGCCATTGTTAACCTTTATTCTCCTGGTGATACTCTCAGTGTCCACAGGGATGTAAGCGAAGAATGCGACACAGGCTTAATTAGTATCAGTTTTGGGTGTGATGGACTTTTTTTGGTGGGCCACGAAGACGGTACTGGTTGTGAGGTTATCCGACTGCGCTCTGGCGATGCTGTCTACATGACTGGTCGGTCAAGGTTTGCCTGGCATGCAGTACCCAAGATCATTCCCTCAACATGTCCGGAATGGTTGGCAGACTGGCCCGGCGCTTCTGCTCAGTTCGAGAAATGGCGGGGTTGGATGTCGAACAAAAGAATCAATCTCAACGTGAGACAGATGAAGCCAGCTTGAGACTTTGGCTAACTCGCACTCTGGCCGGCCATTATCTCGATCACGTGATTCTGGACTCGACGTCATGTCAAGCCATCTGCTCAGGAGTAGGAACGACCTGGCAACGTATTCTTTGATCCAAACCTTCTACCCAGAACTGCAAGCCAGCCTGCAAGGAATTACAAATATTTTTCGCTCACAACAATAGTGAACCTCTTTGCATGGTTTGATTCAGCGCGAAATCCTCGGACCCTGCGGTTTAGGCGGTTACTGCCCGCTTTCGGGGCATCACTCCCCGTTCGCTTAGTTACTAGTTTCCTTTTACTAGTATACCTTTTGTAGGCTACTGGGGCAAAAGAGCTCAATCACCACCAGCGCCTGGGCCGTTCTATTCTTTGTTTTCGTTACTTAGCGGTGCTGGCGTCCTAACCCGACGTGGTTCACTATTTCTGGCATCGGAGGACGGGATATCTCCACACTTGATCCGCGCTTTGCCACGGCTGTTGATCAGGTGGACCAGGTCTTTCAACATTAAGTCACAGGGGCGGGTCGATTTCATGCCTGAGCTCAGAGACACAACTCAACAAGATATTGTGAGAGCTTCACTGTGAGCCTGTTTGCAAGTGTACGATGGTTCGAAGTGACGAAAAATAACGGGGGTGTCACGGTTCTTTTGAACTGGACCGGCAGAATCGATGGCAGAAATATTCAAGGCACTCTTCCAACTCACCATGACTTCATATATAACTATCTTAACATGGTACGTTTCTAAGTTATGGCGCTTCCATCGGACACAAGGCATGTTTTCACTACAGCTGTTCCGTGCTCGACAATCCTAGGGACTTCTCAATGTTACTGGCGGTTCAGACCATCCCATGAGCTTTTTGAGTCTGTCAAGGTCCTGGAATCTTACAGCTCATCCTGGGGACTCTTCAAGTAGCCGGCATGATACCCGCAATTCGCCCCGAAACAACGGGCACTGCACCACAGATGAACAAATCTGGCCCTACCTTTATTCTTTCAAACTACCAACCATAACACACACCCTGTCCCGGGTATATAAATGCTTGAGATGCATTGGCACTTTCAGCGAATTAACTTAATCTCAGTGTGCTACCGAAATTTATGACGAGGGAGAGAGCGACGATGATTACCATAGTCTGGGATGCTGGTATCCTCGACAACGCTTTCTCGGACAACCTTCCCTTAGTGTCTCCCGCCCTCCCACGCGAATACTAAGTTTATAATAAAACCTCGCTACAAGGGAAATGTATCCACACGATGCTGAGTCAAATTTCTTTGGAAAAGCATTTTTCATACTTTTATTTTCCCACCCCTTCATAGAGGGCAACAAACTCCTCAGCTCCATAACTCCATACTAGCAGATATATTGTTAAACGGCCTTTCAAACAACAATAATTTGCAGTTACCCTGTGCTTTGTCCCCTGCTTTTCAATCCTGTTGACACAACCCATCTCCTATTACTATGTTGCTTCATCTTCAGCATTTCAACTTATTGTACCATAACTCATGGCCAGGATTATTCCATATGGTAAGAGGGAATATCGCAAACAATAACCTTGAAACCTTATCAGTCTTCAGCACCTCAGTTGCTTCTCCAGTTCCACAGCCATCCTACTGTTTGCGTGCTTTATGTTCTCCTGCACCTCCCTAGGTACCTCCTTGAGACCAAATTTTAAGGGTGCTTCCCTGTCTCGAGGGCTCGCTTCCACCGAGCTAGTTTATTCTTTAAAAACCAAACTTGGGACGTTTCGCTGTGTCTTCTCAAGCCCAGAACACAACAGACATGCGCCCTGATTTGAAATCGTTTTTCTTCTCCCCAAATAAGCATAGAAGAAGAAAGAGCCTATGTAGAAACATAGTCATTTTTCATCGTCTTGCTGTCACATCGCGATCTTCAAAGTCCTATCCAGTATTGAATAGCCGATGCGAGGTGTCTTTCCAATGGGTGTTAGTAGCATTAACATTTTCTTGCGACAAGGGCGTCATCAAGCGGGGGAGAGCTGTGCCCTTCTAAACCGCGGTCATAGAAACGCCGTGGTGTGGAGCTATTGAAAGCGGGGGATGCGGCAATCCGAAGCCGGCTATTCTGAGATGAGTCAGCACGCTAGTGAGTTAGTAAAGTAAAACCGAAACTCACAGTGTTGTTTGAAGCACTCCAAACAGTATATGTATCTCAAAATCATACTCAACGTCTTGGAAAAATGCTGTGGACAGAATCTAGAACATCGAACATAGTTTTTAATCTGATGTGAGGCCCACTCAAGTTCACAAGGACACGAGATGGATGGTCCTGAAAGATAATCTAGTGGCGTATATGGGCGTGAATCGTTTGTTTAGCCTCAATCGGGTGTTCAAAAAGGGCTTAAAACAGATAAAAAAGGCACTTTGATCGGGCCGGCCCCCATGTTACAAGCTACAAGTTATGGGCGGGTGAATTGTCACTCATGCCACACTCAGCCCCAAGGGTTTTTGGCGTTGAGCCACCCACTCCTGCTTCCGTTGCAGCTTGAGCGGCAATATTCAATCTTCCGGCAATCTTATGGCGCCTGTGCGAGGATTCAAATGATTTACCCCACACTTCCCTGTATGACTCTGGCTCTGTTGACTACAACATTAAAAGCCAGTCATATATAACCTCTAGTCATACCCATTCCGATCAGTGGTTTTCATCTCAGCTACATAACTACGGAGTACAGCACAAAGATTTGTATCGACTCCGATCCCTCGCTGTCTTTTTCCAAGCTGATACACACCCTTGTCTCGGCTGTATACTTCTCAATTACCCCCGCCTTGGTATCCAGTACATCCTTTGACTACCATACTTATCCGGTTAACATGATGGCGACAGGAACATCATGGGAAACTGCTGCCAAAGCAAAACGTGAATCTATTCTCAATCTCATCCCCGAGAAATGGCGAATTCCGACCCCACTTCCCCCGGCTAGTGAGTTACGGGATGTGACCACGTATATCCAGCAGTTCCTTTCCTCCCGAGAGATTCAAATCACGGAATTGGATATCGTCAGTCTGGCGCGGCGCACCACCACTGGGCAATGGACTGCTGTGGAGGTGACGGAAGCGTTTTGCCACAGAGCAGCTCTTGCACATCAATTTGTGTGTATCCTTCAAATCTTCAAATCCCCGTTAGCATGTTTAGATGCTAAAAGAAAAAAAAAGTCCACCGTTTTGTTAACGCACAATATCCCAGGTCAACTGTTTGCATGAGATATACTTCGCTGCTGCCCTGAAGGACGCACAGAAGCTCGACGCGTACTTCGCAGAGCACAAAAAGCCGCTAGGACCCCTTCACGGTATCCCTATCAGTTTAAAAGACCAGTTCCATGTAAAGGGAGTTGACACCACCATGGGCTATGTTGGTTGGATTGGCACTTTCCAGGGCCAGCCAGGGGATCCTCGACGACTCGTCTTTGAAAGTGAACTGGTCAGAGAACTCCGCTCTGTTGGTGCCGTGCTTCACTGCAAGACAAGCGTTCCTGCAACTCTAATGTGCGGTGAAACAGTCAACAATATCATTGACTACACTTGGAATCCAATGAATCGCCATCTATCTGCTGGCGGGAGCTCTGGAGGCGAAGGTTCCTTAATCTTACTGAGAGGATCTGCGGGCGGGTTTGGCACTGATATTGGCGGCAGCGTGAGAATCCCAGCTGCTTTTAACGGCATTTATGGCATCAGGCCGTCAGCAGGCAGAATCCCCTACGAAGGCGCGGCTAATTCTATGGATGGCCAAAACTCCTTAAACTCCGTTGTCGGTCCCCTTGCCACCACTGCAGGCGGGTTGAAGCTCTTGTTCCAGTCTATACTCAGCCAGAAGCCATGGCTTCAGGATCCATTGGCAGTTGAGCTACCATGGCGGGATGAGGTAGAGCAGGAAGTGTTAAGTCTTATTAAGAATTCCGCTGCGGGACAAGGCCAGCTTTCGTTCGGCCTCATGAGTTCAGATGGTTACGTTCAGCCGCTTCCTCCCGTTGCTAGAGCGTTGCGAATCATGACAGCTACCCTAATGAAACTTGGACATAAGGCAAGCAAACCGGCCATTATTTCGTTCAATGCTCGCTGGCGCCGTGACGGCTAACTGACTACCTTCATAGGTCATTGAATGGAAGCCACCCTCACACAAAAGGGCCGAGGAATTAGCAGTATGTCTAACCTAGCCCATGATGCCGTCATTTAGGATGTAGTTAACTCTCTTTTTTTTAACGCAACTGTAGATCACCATATATACCCTCGACGGCGGTACCGATGCACATTATCAATTTAGTCTATCAGGCGAAGCCCCCATACCCGAACTATCCGTCTTTTTCAGCGGTGTCCCAAATCCGCAAAAGACCGCCCACCAAATCGCAGCAATCAACGTCACCAAACGTGAATATCAGAAAGAGTACATGGAATACTGGAATAGTACCGCAGAGTTGACGGGAACAGGCCGGCCCGTTGATGGCCTTTTATGCCCCGTAGCCGTATTCCCCGCAGCACGAAGAGGCAAAACCAACTACCTCAACTATACCATGTTTGTGAATGTGCTAGATTACAGCTCTATCGTTATCCCAGTGACAACAGCTGATAAAGCGGTGGACATCCTGGATGCTGGCTATACGCCGTTGAATGATACGGATAAGGCGATTCATGATGAATGTAAGTTGGATTTTGACCACCATTGGATTCTTCCCCTCGTCTTCAGCATTGTGCAGAGTTTAATTTATGGGTGTTGCATACAGATGACGCGGAGATTTATGATTGTGCCCCTGTGGGCCTACAGCTTGTTGGGAGGAGGTTCCAGGAAGAGAAATTGATTGCACTTGCGGAATATTTGGGAGAGGAAGTCAAAAGAATATAAGTAAGATTCGGAAGTTGTCACAAGCAGACAACGGGGCATACCTCCCCACAACGAGTTAGCTGACGAGATTCTAACAAGTGAACGGTTCAATTTTTTTTTATCTGATGTTTATCCTAACTTTTTAATCTTCTTTCTTTCCTCCCTCGGTCTCCGTCTCCTTGTCCCCTCTCATGTCTAATGTCACTCTTGTTTATCGAAGAACAACTGGAATCTGTTTTGTATATAAGTGATTCCGTTATGGCGTAGTTACGGAGTAGAGAAACAGAGGACAATCAACCATGATCTATCCGTGGATTCGCCCAGCCACTCCCACCCGTGTGTGGGGCTGTAATAAATTCATGTTGCACTTGCGGTTTGCCAACCCATCCCATCCTGTAAACTGGACGAGTTGAAAAAGAAAGAAAAAGGACAACCCCGCCCTATGAGATGCGAGGTTGATAATTTCGTGCATTGTCCTCGCGATTCAGTTGCAAGATCACTCTTCCAATGATAAAATGCATTCAAATTTAAGACGTGTCTGTTCAGAGCCATTAATTATTGGAATGGTTGCAGATATAAATAGTTGGCTATTTTGCAGAATTGGCGGCGGCGGCTAACTGTTAGTTAGTTACCTAGTTAAATAATAGGCAAAATAAAATATAACCAGCTGTTGCTTGTTGCCACAGTTTGGTGATCCTGAAACGCGTGTTAAATATGCAATTAAAAGTACAGATTGGGGAATACGGATACGATACCGAAGACCTCGACGCGGCACGCAGTTTATCTAGCTTGTAACTTTACCATCTCCTCATCAATCAGCCCGATCATATGTTGCTCTTATTGTGATGAGTGGCTTGCTTGATGTTCCCATCGTTCGTTCGACGGCGACCAAAGCACAGCCCCTAGCGAACTGGCTGAGGTAGATCTGCTTTGCGGGACGTATTTACCGCGCCCTCCAATGAGGGCGGCCGCCTATTTATCTAAATATTTATCTCGACTTTTTTTCATCCGACCAACCTCCCTCAACGGCCATAGAGGGAAGAAGAGTGCACGCGAGGATGCCCTCTGTCTGTCAGTCTGTTTACCGCTCCTTGAAATTAATTACTTGCCCTCACTTTCGTTTGGTTGACCAGTATTCTTCCTGTCGCTCTCTCTCTCTCTCTCTCTCTCTCGCACTCTCTTTTCCGTTTTCTTTTCTCGTTTCCTGCAGCTTCCAACCCATTAAAACCTCCCCTATACTCATTCCAACCCAAAAACAGAGAATCAAGTAATTGGACCCTAGTGGTACATAACAGTGCGGAAACATCGCGCCGCCAGCTATGAACGAATCCGTCTCCGCTCCGACAGGTACCCCCGAAGGGTCCACCGTCGGTGAAGAAGGCCACAGCCAAGCTGGCTCAAAACCCCCCGCCCTCAAGGACAAGCAGTGCCAGTACTGCCATCAACCCTTCACCTCCTCCTCTCTCGGCCGCCATCTTGACCAGTACCTGTTCAAAAAGAAGCCAGATGGTGTACATGATGTGGAGGAGATACGACGTCTGCGCAGCAGCATCACGCGGCGAACGGCGCGTAACTCGAGCGCGAAACGGGAGAGTCCCGATGTCGCTTCCCCATCAACGACGCCCAAAGCTTCTGGCACTGAATCCAAGAGCGAGAGTGGCCCGCGACTGAATGGCAAACCAGGTAGGACTGGGTTCCAGGTGCTACTTAATCAACCCACGTGGCACTCTACGGGTGTAATCAATGATATCCCGAATACCTCGCAGGCCTCGCAGCTGCGAGTGCCCGCCACGGGTATTGACTATTCGGCACGACCGTCAGATAAGAATGGCCCTGAGACGACGAGAGCTTTGGAGCTGGCGCTGAGGGAAGTATTGGACAATGTGAAAGCGGCAGTGTGAGTTATAAAGTCCTTGCGCGTTGCTCTCTGGTTCATTCTCATCCTACGCTCCTGTATATCTGTAGCTTACACTGCATGAATAATTCGTTACATATTATTAAAGTTCAAGGACCGAATCACGGATGAATCCCTTTGACTTCGATCTTCAACGTCAAACGTTTCCGGCCCTTTGTCTCCATATACTCTCCCCTCCTCCCAGCCTATTTTCGACCCATCCATTTCCAACCCCGACCTCCTTCCCCCTAGAACCTCCAGGCATCGACAAACGCGACATCATAAAACAGGCGATGCTGGTGCAGATACAGCAGTGGAAGTCTAATCAGTTGGCAGCTGTAGCTTCATCTGCTTACCAAGGAACCGGAGGCTCGAATGCGGGTAGCCCACGAGCATGGGACCAAGGAATGATTGAAAGGTCCGCACAGCAGCATGAAGAAATGGCCATCAGACACCTTGAACTCTCGTTCAACCATTGGATATCTTTGCCACAAGATGCTCGAACTGATATCTGGCGAATGGAGATTACCCGTGCGTTTGCACGAGAAAAGGAGAGGCGTGAGGAAGTCGAAAACCAGCTAGCGCGGACGCAGCAAGAGGTGAATCAGCTACAAGCACAGATTGAGAGGCTAGAGAATTGCCAGTGGCCTCGGGAATTCGCCATATTTCCCCCAGAGATGCTACCCATCCCACGGATGGTGTCCAGAGCGCTAGCTGAAGACAGCAAATTGAACAGGATAGATTCTTCGCGGTGGGACTACGACAATTTAGTCGCGAAGTGGAAACGGGTGGTTATGCATGATAAGAGCATGGGCAGGGCTGGTTCAGGGGCGGTCCCAAGCATATTCCCGGACTCTAATAACTCCCCTCGCAACAATAGCTCCAACACCAATAGTGATTACCATAGGAGCGGGTCCAACAGCGCAACTGTCCACTACTCCCAACACCACTATAACGCGAAACCCTCCTCCCCTCGGCGAAATTTGCCAGTCACTCCCGACCCTTCCTCCAACCAAAGCTTCGCCGCAACCAATACGCACCCAACTCCCTACCAAACGCGCGATCCAAACAGGACTGACGAGCCCTTCCGGCCTCCCAAACGACAACGTACAAGTCACAGCAGTCGCCCCCAACACCCCACTCAACAAGTTGATGAAAAGGCAGACACTACCTACCGTAACTTGAACCCACCATTACCACCACCATCCTCAACGGAATATAACTCACAACAGACCCACCTATCCCGCTCCACATACCCATCAACCCCTTCAACAGTAGCAGACACATCTCCAGCGCTGAAATCCAAATCCAGCCCCCTTGGACTGAACAATGACAAACCCTATCTTCCTCCCTATCGTGCTTATCATAATAACAAACATGAGCCCGCCCACAGCACAGCTACGATGGCCCCGATATCCCGAATAGGTGCTGGCCTAGAGGAACAGAAATACTCATATATCAATCATAACAATAACACTAACAGCACACACGTTGCGGCGAGCAACAACAATGTTAACAATAATATTACCGCGACTACTCGCAACGGCCATACTAATGGGCTGGAGATGTTGATGGGGGCTTGTTCGCAGCAACAACGGCAGCCGCAGGCAAATAAGTCAACCTAAGCGAAAGAGCCCTTGTTTCAATTGTAGTATTTAATAGATTTTCTCCTTCCATATTTCCCGAATCTACCCTTCCCTCTTAAATGACTCTAACATGATGGTGTCCCAGATATTGCTTCATGATCTTTGGCTAGTGATGCATTTTTAACTTTTCTATATGTCTTTTTCTCTTTTCTTTTTGATTATCTGCATCGTTTACGCATGGAAAAGGGGGGAAGTGAATCTAACAAAGAAGGAAAGCAAGCGAGCATTTATTGTCATTATTACCTAGTCATTTGCTATTTTGTCATATATTTCTTTCTCTACCAGTCTAACATTATATATAAACACTGGGGACATACGGTTGGATTCATGTAGGCCTTTTCTTTCCCATTTTTTATATATATTTGTATGTCTTTTTTATTCCGGGCCTCTTAACTTCATGTTTTACACCAACCTCGGTGCACATATTCCCTCTCCTACCTTTCTTTAAGTTAAACCCTTCACTTTTTAAATGGACTCTGGGAGTGAGATGTTTACGGCCCCCCTCCACCCCCCCCCCCCCCCCGGGCCCTAAACTAACCTGCTAGGGGGTGTTATAAGCTGAACACCGTGGCAGTGCAAAGAGAAGTACATGAAGGGCTGAGCTTCTCCAGCAGCAGACATCTACGATGTATATTTCATTTTCCTCACATCTTGACAGTCCGACAGCGATCCCTTCCAGCTGTGTCCAGTATTTTTTGTATTTTACTCCTGTTGATATTTGTGTACTCACTATTTCGTTCATTTTTCTCACACTACTACATACGCATATACTGTACGGAGTACAAAAGAGAGAGATATAACTTTATGTGCAGAGACCAAAACTGTTTATATCCCTGATCGGGGTGGTGAGAAGCGAAGCTCCGCTGTTTGTTCTGCGAGGAGATGCAAATCCCTTACGCGTTCAATCCCACGCAGCATTGCTTCTGCTCTGATACCCACACTTCATCCCTGAATCTGCACTCTTTCTGCGGACTCCATATATTTTGAATGAGCGCCCTTTCACTCAGGTTCGTGCAGAAATGAACGTAAACACGTAAACAGTAGACAAGTTACTGGTATATATATGTCTCAAAATTATTTTAAAAAGATGGAGAAATATAACCAAACGAACACCAAAAAACCCATACATATGCATTACCAATGAAACGCCTCCGGAGCTCCAGTGACCGTCATTCTATATGGTCGTTTTCTTCATCTCAAGTGCTTGCGGGGAAATCATAAAATCTAATCCAAAACTGAAACCCGTTACCGTAATCATGAAAACAGCATCCAGCAACAAATTCCTCCTTGCGGGTATAAATATCTGAGAGGTTTGAGGAGGGTACAGGTATCGTGTAATATCGTGTATTGCGTGAAAATGCAAGGTATAAACAATAAAACATGACATCAATATCCGATTAAAAGGCTGTCGTTTCAATTCATTCGCTTTGTTTCTTTTTCGTCGACGGGCCTTTATTTCGGGACGAATAGGCAAGGGTGTAACTGGTATGGATATAGGCAGGAGCATATATATCATATTCAGATCAACCTCGACGATCCAATCCAGGTGGGGGCGGTATATATAGCGACGTAGGGGCCGTGATTTGAACCCCATGGCACCTGGTCGATTAATGGGGGCACTTGGAGAAGGGTCGGACGATCATTAATGATAACTCGTCACTCCATTCAACTCTCCGCAAGTTATCAGTGAAGTGTATAACTGAAAATCGTAAATAACCCAGAATCTTTGCGCTCATGCCCCGACGGAAAAAAGAAAAGAAAAGAAAAGAAAAGAAACGAGAAAAAATTCCGCAGTGGAAAGGGAAGGCACGCAGTCGAGTCTCCCCTTATGGAGACGTCAGCTTGCGCAATATTTTTTTCCTTCAACAATCTTTAGATTTGGCACTCAAAGGGGGGATATAAATATATAGGCTGATCCAGTGATCACTCTCCGTCCTCTTCGTCGAGTGCCCTCTGCCGGCCGAAAAAGAGAATACGGTTCTTAATGGCGTAGATTACGAAGCAGACTAGCCCGACAAGTATAAAGAAAATTATCAAGATAATAGCGATGGCTATATTTTTCTTAACCATTGTTTTGGCGCTTTCGTCGTTGCTTCTTCGAGTCGATGTGCGGCGAACACAGAGGTGGTACGACAGGGTGGAGGGTGAGCTCTTTATCCTCTTTGGAGACTTATGGAGCGGAGAACTTGATGGTCGGTTTTCGAGGTCCAATAAATAATGCTCTGATATGGATTAAAAGTTTTTGGAAGGCGGGAGTAGCAAAGATTGGTACTGAGATATGGGATAGCTGTTATCGTCTCCGGGAGACTATATGCGAAGGAAAGTTTTCTGCGGGAGTTATCTGTCAGCTAACATAATTTGCTTCCATTGTCAGGCTGTTACAATGTCGCGAATGTAATACATGTTTGGCATGTTCATCGTGCGCACCCGGAGCAAGCAACTGATTAGATCATACAACCGAAAAATAGACCGATGAAAGTTCGACTTACTTCAAGATTACAATTGGCGTGTAAATTTTCTATTAGCAAATAGAAGAAATGGTTGCGAAAATCGATATGCAAGCAGCTGGTAAAAGAGTATGGCAACTATGTATATACTGAACGAAATGCAGCAAACACTATGTCCAGGAAGTGGAGGCAGGTATGAAGAGAAAGATAGAGTAAAAGAGTAAAGCGAGAAAAAATGTGAGAAAGACCTCCCCTCCAGCATAATATATCACCCTCCGACTCTCTTCCCCCAGCCCCTGCCATTAAATCCTTGACGGGAAGTCCGACAATCTGGGAAGTAAATCAGTGGCTGGTTCCAACAATATTTCTGATGTCAAGGTGGCGCTAGGCCGTTCACGGTTAAGTAGAGTAAAAGTGGGGCACGGTCCGGCTGATGTAATGTGGAGGCGCGTGCATTTAGAGTTTTAGGCTTTTCGGGTCTGTTGCGGCTCTTCGATAAGGTTCTCTGGTAGCCCATGGAACTCAGCCAAAATGCAGACATATATCTTGATTTTACGGCGGCACGCTTCTGTCGTCTTTTGCAATGAGCTCGGGGTGCTACATACATGCTGCCGAATATTTCGGCTCATGTAAAAGGAATTCACGCTGCATATTAGTACTAGTATTTTTGTTCCTTCAATACAGGTTATCTCAGAAGCTCACCTGCTGCCTAGAGAGACTTGTTGGTGATTACTACCATACCGGAAGAACGTAGGGTTAATTTACGGTGATTCCACGGTGGTTCCACCGTTCCACGCCAGTCATGTGTCGCCGATTGTAACACATGTTCCATAATTGATTTTGGTAACATGTTGCTGAAAATTAAATGTCAAGATAGTGTTGAAACAGCACAGAACTTCTTGACATTATCAGAGAATGACTCAGTCATCATATAATCAGCAGATGTCATCATCAAGATACTACTAAAATACTGTGAGTCATGATATACTGTTCTATCAGTAAAATCAATACTTGTATACTATTCAGCTAGACTAGTTAACTACTTTATATAAATTAAATTACTATCTAAAGAAACAAGATATTTCAAGTGCAATGTAAATATCTTATTATTCAAGATTTATATATTAAATAATCATTATTTTTATCAGTATTCAGTATTGAAATATTATATAATACTATCTTTTGAACTGCTGAAAGTCTGATAATAGTATAATTATCAGAATTCTCTTATAAAATCAGCAGATTCAGTAGATAATTCTATTCAATATAATATAAAGAAGTAAGTATAAAGAAAATTCACTTAATTCTTCTTATTTTATAAATAAAGATAGTTATAATCTGATTAAAATCAGCTCTCTGATATTAAAAAATATCTCTCTTTATCAGAGAGATTCAGTGAACACACTCTCTGATTTATATATTAATAAGTTAATAACTGATTGATTGATTAGTTGAAGAGATATACTAAACTAAGAATATTAACTTATTATAGAAAAGAATTAGACAGTGATCTAGTTTTAAAACTGAGAACTTATTTCAATCAGTATCATAGAATTCTCACAGATTATTAAGAAATAAATAAAGTAATTCAAGCTTAAAGAGATTTATAAATTATATATTAACTTTCTCTGATATCTTGTTTAATAATAGATAATTAAAAATCTTCAAAATAATATAATCTTTTATTAATATTAACTTAATAGAGTAGTTTAGTAAATTATCATTCTTATCTTCAGCTTCTTTATTCATTCTTAACAAATTATTAAAAAGTGCTGAATAATATATATATAAATTCTAAATCTTCTATATCAGATGTATATCAGAGCTGTTAAAGAAATCTCTTAATATTAGTTATAAGATTCACTGAAAACTCTTCTATAAGAGTAGTATCTTTTTTATATTCTGATGATTTATTTACTGTACTAAATTTTTATAGTCTTAATACTTATTCTCTTCTATCAGAATATTATAATTATTAGATACAGTATATTCTTTAATCAGCTTAATATAATGTAAGTTAATATATATATTCAGCTGATTCTTTATATATTATATAAGCTTTACTTTTTTAATATAATCACTGCTACTGATATATATAGTAACTGTACTTATAGTTAAAATAGAAAATAATTGATAATTAATAACTGAATTAGTTTAGAATAATTTAAATATTACTACTACTCTTACTGCAGCTTTAATAAGAAACTGTAACTGTTAACAGACTGTAAGTATAATTTAATAGATTACTTCAGAATTATTTTCTCTCAGAGATTAAGATATTAATAGACTATTATTTCTTATTATCACGCTTCCGGCCGCGTCAAGGCCCTGCTGCGGTTTCACACGGCTCATCACTTTCATGTGAATAATTTCATTCTATCTGAACCGGTTTTCAATCACTCTATAATATTATTCAGATATATCATAGAAAGATCTGATTAATGAATATAAGAACTCTGCTTCTATATAAGGTCAGCAGATTACTCTTTCTTAGTAATAAGATGCTGCTGAGATATCACTCTGACTATTCTTACTTATGAAATAAAAGAAGAGTATTCACTTATTATCTATATAGAATAGCTAGATACTAGTTTCTTATTAAAGAAGTCAGTGATTCATTTTTTCTTCTACTGAGATATATACAAGAGTTACTGTGTGTCTTATACAATCTTCTTAGTATACTAAGTATTATATCTGTGATATTCTCACAATAATTCTGTAGTCTATGAGCTTGCTATTCAAGTAAGATAGTTAAGCTTATTTATACAGCTTTTTAAACAACTACTTCTATATAATATCACTGACTAGTCATTACTTCAGTTCTATTACATTATAATTTGAATCACTTAATCTGATTATAAGTTTGAATCAGTTAAGCTCTAATAGACTAATATAATCTTATATATCTATACTAAGACTGACTTAACTTCACTCTCTGAAGAAAATATTACATCATTTTCTAGAGTATGTATATCTCTATCTCAGCAGAAATCTGAGATTTCTGAACTCACTGTATATTTTGATATAAGCTCTTCAACTGTTCTATCACTACTGCAGCCTCTACACACCTACATCTATTATAAAGATAGAGAGATTAAGATCAGAGATTCTCTGAGATATAAGAGAAATATCTTATCTGAATTTCACAGCTTTATCTGTACTTTTAAATGAAAATTTCATCTTAATCTGAGTCAGTATAATACTCATAAGGTATAAGTAATATACACTGTCAATCTTCTTAAAGACATCTCTGCAACTACTTGAGCTATTAAGAAGAGAGAGCTTGAGTATATTAATACTGTTATAACTTGAAAAGAATTCAAGAACTTTCTACTGAATTAAATTAAAGATTATTATAATCACAGCTTCACAGCAGTGCAGTGATTCAACTTATTATATTAATAAGATAATAAGAATTCTTTCAATTTCAATGCAAGATTTGAAGAATATTGAGAGAAATTAACTGATAATTTGAATCAATTAAAAACACAGCTTTATCTTACAAAGCTGACTTATAAGATGTAAATAATGATATTATAATATCAGAGTTTATTAATCAATTATACTGAGCTTGTTAATCTGACTTTCTGAATCTATTTAAATAATTAATTCTTTAAGAAAAAGATTAATAAGATCTCTTCTAAGTAATTAATAATAGAATCTAAACAGTACTGTGACAGCTTCAGTATAGAGAAAGTAAAGAAGAATTTCAAGTGTTCTAATTCTTCACTCACTGTAAAGAAATATTAAAAAAGATTTGATAAAGATCTCTATTTCAACTGTGAAGCTGATAATCACTATATCAGTGATTATAAGAAGCTGAAGAAGAGAAGAAACTAAGAAGATATCTTCTTAAAGTTAACTTCTCTTCTGACAAATGTATCTGTGAAAGATAAAGAAGAGAAAGAAATAAAGAATTGATAATTCTCATATCTCTAAGTTTATATTACAATTACAATGCATATCTTAAATGAGAAGATATCAGTGAGATATCTACTTAACTTCAAAGTGAATACTAACTTCATATTCTATTTCATTTTTTTAATAAAGAATTAAAAGAAGATAGATCTATCAGATCATGTGAAATTTACTGATGAAATGAAATATCACTATTTTAACATAATTCAAGCGAAGTATGTAATCACAGACTTAGAAGAAATCTTTAAAAAGAGCAGTCTGCTTCTTCACATAGTTAATATCATAGATAAGAATGTCATTCTAGATCTTCTGTAATTGAGAGAAAACAATTCTCTCATTGACTGAGTCACTTAGATGTGATAGTATTATCTCACTAATGAAGAGATAGTAATAGAGAAATCTGAAAAGTTTTATCAGAAGAATCTTGAGAAAAAGATAGAGTTAATATACTGTATAGCAGGTGATTGAGACTTAAGAACAGATGAAGAAGTCATCACTCTTACTACTAGATTAGCAGCAGTATTCATCATTGAAGATGAATATACATGACATCTCTTTACAGATTTTAAGAATGTCTTTTCAGAAAGAAAAGCAGTAAAGTTTTCTGATATCAAGATATGATATAAGATTTATCTTGAAGACAGTGCAACAGCATTATACAGATCTCTTTATAACTTGTTTATAAAGAAATTAAATGTTCTGCATAAATATCTTGAAGAAGTGCAATCAAAGAACTGAATACATTTATCAAAGAGTCTGACAGAGATGTCTATACTCTTTGTACTCAAGAAGAATAATAGGCTATATCTATGCATAGACTACAGAGATCTTAATAAGATAACAGTTAAGAATTACTATTCATTATCATTAATTGATAAGATAATTGATCAATTATCTGAAGCAAAGATGTTCTCAAAGATTGATATACAGAATATCTATCATAGAATCAGAGTTAACAAAGACAATATTTGAAAAACAGCTTTTCATATCAAGTACAGTAATTTTAAATATCTTGTTTTATCTTTTGATCTTTATAATGCTTCAGTCATCTTTCAGATCTATATAAATGAAGCACTGCAGAGCCTTGTCAACATCTTCTGTATAGTATACTTGAATGACATTCTAATCTTCTCAAAATCAGAGAAAGAATATGATATTTATGTTCAAGAAGTATTGAGTCACTTGAAACAGTATCAACTCTATATAAACACTGAAAAATGCTTGTTCTACATGCAGAAGATTGATTTCTTAGATTATATTATTAAGATGAACAGTATTTCAATAAACAGAAGCTGAGTCTCTGTCATTGAGAACTAACTGATACTATGAATGTACTGTGAGATGCAGATGTTTCTAGAATTTATGAATTTCTACAGATAATTCATCTATACATATTCATGAATTACTGCTTCTCTTACAGATCTGTTAAAGAGAAGTATGAAAGACAGGAAAATGAGACTGTTTATTCTCACTCAAGACACTACACAGATATTTGTGAAATTGAAACAAGCTTTCACAGATGTCATGATACTAGACTGGCCGTCAGAATCATGAATTTCACATTTGATCTCATTTGATCTGGTTTCATACATTTCTTGGCGTGAGTCCCATCAGAACCAAGCCTCAAAAAAATCTGAAAATGAATCATTTCTGAGAGAAATGATGTGAAAAATGATCAGATTTAATTCAAGAACAGTGAAATAAGAGTAATTTTTCAGAATAAACTATGAAAGATGATCATTCTTTCAAAATCAGAATGAGACTGAGACTGAAGATTAAAATCAGTCTCATTCAGTTCATTCAGTGATTGCTTATATAATCAGAATTTGATAACAATTATTGATAACACTTATAAAACAATTAAATACATTCTTGTACAAGTTTATTCTTCACTTTCTTATGAAAACTATACTTCTCTGATATACTGTGATCAGAGATATTAAACTGTCTAATAATTTCATGTTTTACAATCATGAGTTTCTTAATTATTTCTTCTTATAATTGTTCTCAGTGATAGTAATAAATATCTTGACTTAAGTTGAACTTTCACTTCATTCTCATCTCTGTCAATGAAATTGTCAGAATATCATGCATCATCAGTGCAACAGTTAAATATATACTCTCAACAATTTTTTATAACTCTAGAATTAATTTAATGTGTAAATTTGTCAGATTATCTTAAAGATAGCAGTCAAATTCAGTTTTATAAGTATGTAGTTTTGTCTGATTTTTAATTACAATTAATGTATACAAGTTCTGTTTCAAAGTTAGTATTATAGTTCTATGTAATATAAAGTGTTATCAAAGATTATTACTTACTAAAGAATTGTATTTCACTGTCTTAACATCTTGAACATCTGCTCATTCAAATCTCTGATAGTTAACATTGTAGTAGTCTCAGGCTAATTTGATATATAAGTCTCATTTCTTCTCTATTCAATCTTGAGAAGTGTAGATATTAACTTAATGAGAGAGATCTAGTAGAGCTACTATAGTATAGTACTCTGTAAAAGATTGTTTCATTTTGCTGTAGTAATATGCCAGTTTATCTCTTACAGTAATAATAGCCTGTGCTATAGCATTATCTCAGACTGAATTTCTTTTTGAGTGATTCAACTGCTTCTCAAGATAAGTAAATAAACTGTTATACATTCATCAGACTGACTGCAGTATTAGTGTATAAGTGATTGAGACTGTCTTTATTATCTTATAAAACTGAAACAGTAAATCAATTACATGTTTCAACTGAGTTCACTTCATATCAGAAAGTTTCAATATCTGAATCTTTTTTTAATCAGAGTGTTACACTCAATGATTAATTATCTGATACAATCAAAGAGTCTGAACAGTTATCTTATATATTGAACTTCATCATATTCTAATATTCTGTATCATATTCAGTGATGTGACTGATTTATTTATTTATTGAATATTATGAAATCATTATTATTGTTTAGAAGAGATATAAATTATATTAATAATGTTTTAAATCTATAATATTTAAATTATTAGTCAATCTATTTAAAATTAACAGTAGTATTATCAAAAAGCATTATCAAAAAGTAATATTAAAAAGTATTATTAAAAAATATTATCTTTTACAAAATGAATATAAAAGTTACTTGAGTAATCACTTTCATCTCATTCTCATCTCAAGAATCAGTCATCTCATTATTCTTTATCTTGATGTTAAGATTCTTTATCAGTGTTTATATCACAAGTTAAATCACATGAGCAATGCAGAGAATATAACCTTGTTTATTATTTCAGAAATGCAAAGTTAATTTTTACTTCAAGCTCTTTATTATAGTGTAGTTATTCACAGCATTATCAGTTGTAATTGTAAGAAGACTGAAACTAATATCTTAATAGTCATTTTTAATCACAGTTATTAATATCTCTGCTATATAATTCTCAGTATAACTACTGATCAATGATTTAAATTTAATTAATATCTCTTAATAAGTTCAGTTCTCATCAATGTAATAACATGTAACTCTTATAAATACAAGATTGTTTGTACTAGTTCATACATTCACTGTGAGAGACACTCTTCAATGATTCTTCAACTCTGATTCTAGATATTGCATATTAACTTTGTAGTATATCTTGAGATTGAACTGAAGACAGAATTGATATGAAATATGAAGATTTGAATTAAGTATTTGAAGAAGTGTTCAGAATTCAAGGTTTTCAATTGATTAAAGAGAAAGATTCAGAGATATACACATGTAAAGTAATTATTCACAGAAGTTATTAGATAAGAGTTATGAAATCAGAGTACTGATACAGAGTCATTTTCACATGATTTTCTTCAAATTAGAAAGTTAGTATTATTAAAAATCATTATCTGATAGAGTAACTTATCAGCTCAGTAGTAATTTTCTGATTATTTTTCTTTTATTATCTGCATTCTGATGACTTCAGATATCAGAAAATTTCTTCAGAGTTATAATCAGTTTATAATGAATATTTCTGAATAAAGTTATAGTGATTGTAGCAGAGAGATGACTCTTCAGTAATCTACAATACAATCTGTTAATAATTATTTCATAGTTCATCTCAATGTTTGTGTTGAGTTTTTCATAAATTTCATGACCTGAAATCAGATATAAAGAATAAAGTGATTATTTATCATAATTGAAAGAGAGCATTCTGTGTTGAATTGTAAATAATATAGACTTTGTAATTCACAGTGATTTCTTAAAGAGTTTGTGAATCTTCAATAGAAGTAAAAGAAGTGAAAAAAGTTAATTCAGAAAATATAATAATAATTTAAGAAAGATAATAATTTATTTTCAATAACTGATCACTGATGTGTGTAAGAAGAATTAATATAAGAGAAAATAATCTTATTTCTTAGCTTAGTTATAATTTTAGTACTAACTCAGATTGAATATTATCAATGTATAAAAGTAAATAAATAATCTTGATTAATCTCTATCATATTTCTTAAAATATATTAATATTGTGAAAGAGAGTATTACTAAATTACATTATCAGATAATATCATTAAAAATATATTAATATTGTAAATATCAATGTTGAAAAAATGTTGATACTTATACATTATAGTGATTTATAAATCATGATAGTTAAATATATATATATATATATATATATTGTTTCTGACTTGATTACAACTTGTACAATAATTTTTAAAAACTCAAAATTAATAATTATAAACTTATAACTAACTAATATAAAAAGAAAAAAACTTTTTCTACTTATCATTTTTCTTCTCTTTCTTATTCTTCTTATCATTCTTTATAATTCACTTCTTATTCTTCTTCTTCTTCTTCTTCTTCTTATCTGAGATGATAATCACCTCAAAATCTCTCTTTACTATCTTCTCAAAGAAGGGTTTTCACTGCTCTCTCTTAGTCAGATTAATCTGTGTCTCAAAATTCTGCATTTTCTGATCTGCTATCTCAGATTCCACTTCAGTGATAAGCAGATTGACATACTCAGAGAGCAGAGCTGTCTTCTTAATGTTCTGAATCATGAAATGCATTCAAGATCTGAATAAGATCTTAATTCTCTTCTTCTCTGTCAGCTTCTGCTAATCAATTAGAGAACAGAAGTATTATTAAAAATTATTATCTCTTAATAAATAAAAAACTTATCAGTTTTGACTTCTTTATCTCTTACTTCAACACCTTCTCAATCTTCTTCTGCTGCTGCTTATTTACAGTAATACTCTTCTTCTCTCTCTCTCTCTTTATCTTAATCTTAAATCATTCTCAGAACTTCTTCTGATCTTATCACTACTGTATAAGACTCTTCACTGTCTTCTTCTTCAATCTCTTACAGATGGCATCATTCATATTATTTCTATACTTAGTTCAGTCTAAATCTATCAGAAGTATTACTTAAAATTATTATTATTCTACTTTCTTACAAAGTCTCTTCAAGGCATTATAACATGTCTTGCAATCTGTCTTCTCTCACTTGAACATCTTCTTCTTCTCTCTCTTTAATCTGTGACAGTGCTCACGTGTCTTGATGATTCACAGAACTGCAGAATATTTGAAGAGAAATGATATAATTAATTTCAGTGAGTATTGAAGAGAGATAAAGGCAGAAGAGGCAATCAGAAATGATATAATAATAATAATAATAATAATAATGATAATGATGATAATAATGATGATAATAATAATGATAATAGTAATGATGATAATAATGATGATAATAATAATAATAATGATGATGAAAGAGAGAGTGTATTGAAATATATTACTGACTTTCTAAATATAAAAAGACTCAAAGAAAATATTAACAGCTTTCAGTGATATATAGAAACAGTCACAGTGTTATATAGTAATATCATCTTCATTTAATACATACACTGTTAATATTCTTTATATACAGTTATCATATAATCTGTATCAGAAATACATGCAGAAAACAGATCTTTATTACTAGAATAAATAATTACAGCAATTCTCTGTTTTTATATTATAAAGATAAGTTATTCTCATTTCTTTCTTCTCTCTTTTCTCTTCTTCAATCAATCACTAATTTCAAGCTGATATGAAAACTATTAAAACACTCTCAGAAACTCTCAAATTGAAGAGTATAGACTAATTAAATTTCAAATATAGAAGAAACTAAATTATTCTTCTACAGATTCAATTATTCACTCTCTCTTAAATAAAACAGCAGTCATGTTTCTCTCTCTCTCTCAATCAAACAAAATATAGCTCATGAAAAGTGAGTATCATATCAGATTATAATAATCAATACAGCCTCAGCATGCAGAGCTGTATATACACAGTGTATACTGAACTGAGAGACTGCATGAGTTGCAAATCAGCAGCAGCATCTCAGAAAGAGTCATACAGCATGAGAAAGCTACAACTCTCAGTTACATGTACAGAGAGTGAATCACTGTAGTAAGTATATATACATTAAAGTAATACTTTTTAATAACACTCAGTCTCTGATATGATGAAAATAGAGTCTCTTTATAAGATTCATTTCTATCA
Source organism: Blastomyces dermatitidis ER-3 (assembly GCF_000003525.1). Lineage (NCBI taxonomy): Eukaryota > Fungi > Ascomycota > Eurotiomycetes > Onygenales > Ajellomycetaceae > Blastomyces > Blastomyces dermatitidis. Next base: position 2,302,707 of record NW_025544782.1, on the reverse strand, counting down.
GAAGTCAGAAGATCTTATATTTCTTAAGATTATCTTCACACATCTTATTTATGAAATCAATGAGAGAAATCATTGATTTCAGTATTCTATTCTTGATATTATTCAAGTGATAGCAGAGTTCACTCTGATCACACTTTTTAAGTGTATGTTTTCTAATTATTCACATTTATATAGATATATACTGATTATTTATTAGATAATATTAAGATAATAACTTATCACAGCTGTGTTACTCTCACTGTGAGAGATACACAGTTAATAATAAATATTGTAAAGACTCTGAGAAGTGAGTATTTTAAGAGTGCTGCAGCTCTGTAATCTTGATTTTTTTTTATTTTTATTTTTTATTTTTTTCTTTTTATTTTTATTTTTTTTATTTTTCTTTCTCTTCTATCTTTTTTTTTCTTTCTCTTCTTTTTTTCTTTCTCTTTTTTTTTTTTTTTTTTTTTTTTTTTTTTTGTTGTGATTTTTTCTTGTTGTTTTATTTTTTGTTTTTTTATTATTTTTTATATTTTACATTTTTTTTTAATTAAAATGATATTAATTATGATCTGTATTTAGAAAAGTAATAATATTTGATAATACTCTCTGTTGAATTTTCAACAAATGAGCACTATGTTATGATATTATATAAGTGAGAAATGATTTTATAGTCTTATTTAATATCATTTTCAATAATGAGATCAGAATGAAAATGTAACTAAGAATTTAAACATATTCTTTATCTAGAACTAGATTTTTATTTGAAAAGTAAATCTGAGATCTTTAATATTTGAAATAATGAGATTTGAAATCAATGTAATGAATACAAATTATGATCAGAAGTAATACTTTTAGGCAATATAATAACTGTAAAGTTTGATTCTAGTCTCAGACACAGTCACACGGTCAGTCTACATAATACTGAATCACTTTAATCTTAACTTATTGTAAGAATAAGTGCTCGCAGGCGATTATTCAGGTGTTTGCAGCTTGGCGTGATATATACTGTTAACTACTAGAAGTGTTCACAGTAGAAAGATAAATGTAGAGATTAAGTGTATAATAGCATTCAAGCTGAGTTGTGAATAGTATTCACAAACTCCAGTCTATATAGTTGTGTGTAGTCAAGGGCTGCTAGCTCTATTGATTATATGAGAGATAGAAATAGAGGTAAAGAATCTGTGAGAAGTGGGATTTCTTACATACCTCCTTCTCTCTAAGGCTTTGTCCATGAAGCCTTTCACTGAGTGACTTCATAGTCAGCTCAGCACTGCAGTGATACTCACTAAAAATCCTTCACATCTATAAAAAACCTCAGTGAGGAAAAATCTCTTGTTACTGTGAAGAGAAAAGAGTCTGTCACTCAGTTTCTTGTTCTGTGAGATTCTTTGTAATCTACAGATTCTTGTCTGACTATCACACAGATTCATCTCACACCTTTTATATAGAAGGGTTTCAGTTGACTCTCAATCATTTCTATGAGATTCTTGTGTGATCATCACACAGATTCATCTTACAGGTGAATCACTCTCTGTGAGATCATTCTCATTAAAGAGAAACATTTGTGAGTTGATCTTTCATTCATTCTTACAAATCATTGCTCTTTGACACTGTAGAATTGTGAGGAATTTTCCATTCTTTCATCAACTCTGTAGAATTGTAGAATCAAGATATCTGCAGTCTGTAATCACTCTTTGTAGTCATATAGAAAGATTCAGGCCTGTGATTCACAATCACTCTTATTTACTAGAGTGATCTGACTGTTCTGTGAGATCACTCACAGTGTAAGCAAATCTCTCTAGAGTAGTATAAATATCTCAGATCTGTCTGTGAAATCTCATCTTCTTTTCTCTTTTTCTGTAACAGCTCTTATTTTCATAAACTGTGAGTATTCTCATTCATCTGCAAAGTGTTTTCATCTAGATGATAGAGAGAGAGTGTTTCTGACAATGTTCATATATTGATTCAAGAACTTCTCAAGAATAAAAATTTTTCAATTTTAATATCTTCACAAATAATGTCTGATCACTGCTGAGCTTCTTGTGAGCATTTCTGCAACTTCTCTGATTGCTTTTTATCAGCTGATGAAGCAGGGGCGCTGTCACCTATGATCATGTCTTCACTTCTCTCAGCCCTGCCACTGCACCTGATCTTCAGGCCAGTGGCTCACCTCATCCCTCTCTCAGGTCAGTCCCTGGCTTCAAGCAGTGCAGTCCCTCTCTTTGCTGTAAGTCTTCTCATAAGTAATTCCTTACAGATTCTAGCTGACAGTTCTTATAAAGCTTCTGATGTTGTCAGTGTCTCCTGTGACTCTGTGAGCCTATAATCATTCTCTCCCTGCTTGCACAATCTCTGACCAGGTATATGCAAATATGTCTAGGTTTTCTATCAATGATCCTCACACCGCGGCGCATTTCCACAATCTCATTGTCAATGGGAGATGAGTCCCTGAGTACCCGCAAAATCTGGGTAGTCAAGGCAATGTGAATGTCATGAATTTGTGACAGAAGTTGACCTGAGCAGATGAGTTCTCTCTCTGCATCTTCATTGTTTCTGGGCTGAATACTTCAGCATAACTGAGAGAGTGAACACAGCTTCATGAGAGATATCTAGTCACATGTGCAGATGACCAGTCTTCAAGGCTCTGCTGCAACTGTACATGCTCTGGTGTCTGACTTCTCTGAAGTCTGTGCATTTCTGATGATCTTTATATCAAATACAACAATTGTCTGTACTGCAGGCATGATACTCTCTGCTCTTTTGAAGAGAGAAATTGATAGTTGTGAGGAGATTGAGTGTCACAGATGTTGATAATATGAGTGTGAGTTTTCTTTATTTTTTCTTTATTAATCTCTAAATTGTATTTGCAGCTCTGTTTGTTTTCTTATTTTTTAGCTTTAATGAGAATATGTTTTCTTCTTTCCTTACATACACTGCAGACTGTTCATCTCAGTAGAAACTCATCATCTTATAGACTAGAGTTTGCAAATGACAGTGTTAATATCTTTGTCATAATCAGGTTCTTAGTGAAGACTGCATTATTCTGACTTATCAGAATTTGTGACATGAAAGTCATGTCTCAGCTTCTGCAGATGTCTTATCTGCTCAGATGATTCTCAAGTGAACTCATTCATCTTGTCAGAATACTCTTATCACTGAATCTTGAATCAGAGCTCATGATCTCACTTCTCTGAGTCAACAATTTCTTTGACCTGATATTCTCTTTCACTCTCTAGTGCTTTGTGAATAGAGTGATGAGTCACAGAGTTCTCTTCTGAGAATTCCTTATATTCACAGAGTAAAGAGACATGAAAAACATTGTACATCTGCAACTCAGGTGACAGTTTCAATCTGTAGAACTGTGAGCTAACTTTCTTCATAATCTTGCAAGGCTCTGTCTGCAAGAGATTCAGCTTCTTGCTAGATCTCTGCATAATGATGTTTTCTAGACTCAGTCAGACTCTATCATCTTTCTTGAAACTCTTCATAATATGCTTAAAGTTATAGTATCTCTTCTGATACTCTTGAGCCTTTCTCAAGAATTTATGAGCTTTCTCTCAGATCTTCTGAATTCTCTCAGTCTGTTCATGAGCATTATTACACTCTATAGTGTACTCTTGCAGGTCTCTCAAGGTCATCTACAGATGAGTGTCAGTGAGCATTTCAAAGAGGGTTTTGCCTGTGCTGACATGCTTTGAGTTGTTGTATATAAACTCTGTGAGTAGTAATCAATGTACTCAGTTATTCTGATTGTAATTGACAAAGCACTGCAGATACTGTTTCAATATACTCATCAGGTGTTCTGTCTGATCATCTGTCTGTTGATGAAAAGCTGTGCTTAGATCTCATGAGATCTTCAGTATAGTCATCAGGTCAGATTAGAACTCTTCTGTGAAGATTGATTCTCTGTCTGAGACAATGTTTGCAGGCAATTCATGCAACTGAATCACATTATGAACAAAGATGTGAGTCAAATCCTTTGACTTCAAGTCCTTGTGAGTGAATATAAAGTGTGTCATCTTGATGAAGTGATTCACTATTATCAGTACACTGTCAAAGCAGGCATTATATATGTTCTTGCTTTCAGAGAGACTCACAAGAGCATTCATTCCTAGCTGTTCCCAAGATTTCTGTGAAATGAGTAGTGAAGTAAGTTCTCTATATGACCTGAACTACACTATCTGTGAATTCTGACAAACAGTACAAGAATTCACTATCTTCTTCACAAGTTCTTGCATCTTTAATCAGAAGTATTTTCTTATGAGCAGCTCATAAGTTCTAGTGTCTGTAAAATGACCTGCTAGAGAAGAGTCATGATGCCTTTTGATGAGTTCTATATATAGAAACTTATTCACAGGCATATAAATCCAGCCCTCTCTTTACAAGAGGTCATTTAAGTCTCTTCAATTCTTTATTTCTGCAGGGTTGATCCCTGCTGCAAGCAGTTTCTGAATATGCTGAGCATATTCATTCTTCAGTTGCAGTTCAGACAATCTGAATAGAAGACCTTGTGAAGACTTATGCTCTGTTTTCTCTTACACCAGGTCTTTCATGGCACTTCTCAAAGCCTGCAAACTCTTCAGATTATAGATACCCTCTTCAAGGATTCTCACAGAGATTTTCAGAGTGTTAACTCTCAGTGTTGCAGAAAGTAGTTGTGTAGGCTTCTTTCCTCTCTTCTCTCTCTTCTCTTGCAGGGGATTGAGAGACTCTTCAGTCAATCTCTTTGCAACACTCAGTCTGAGTATTCTGTGAAGCTTTTCTATCTTCTCTAGTCTCTCTGTGTCTGTCATCCTGGTCTTCTTAACATAGTCTGGCCTGTGAGAGAATTCATCTGCTGAGTTCTTAGTTCCCTTGATATGTTCTATCTTGAATCAGAACTCACTCAGTCTCTGAGCTCAGTGAATCTGTCACTGTGAGAGTTTCTTGATTGAAGTAAACTGTTATAAGCTGTCATGATCAGTTCTAACAGTAATCACTGTTACAAGGTTCTTAAAGTAGTGATATCAGTGATGAAAGAATTTCACTATTGTGAGAAGCTTCTGATCATGAATGCTATAGTTGATCTCTGTGAGTTGCATCTTTCACAAGAAAAAGGCCACTGAAACTCAGTTCTCATTTAACTGTAGTTGTGAGACTATTTCTGAAATTGTAAAGAAGAAGACATCTGTCTTTAATCTGATTAAGAGTAAGAGATCAAAGTGAAACAGCATCACTGTGTCTGTGAATATCTGTTTCAATCTTGTAAAGGCTCTGTGAGCTTCTGAGATAAGAAAGTTCTCACAGTTCTTTCTTCTCAACAATCTTTTCATTCTCTGTTCACAGAATGACTTCTTCTTGTTTTCATTCTTCAGCATGTCTGTAAGGGCCAAGAAGATCCTTGTGAACACAAAGATAAATCATCTATAGAAATTCATAAAGCTCAGAAAGATCTGAATCTCATGAATACTAGTTAACTTCAGCCATGATAGAATAGTCTCAATCTGTGAAGGTTTCATCTGAATATCATCTGCAGTGATTACATATTCTAGGAAATTAATTCAGTGAGCACTGAAGTTGCACTTTGTGAGCTTAATATACAGTCCTGCCTCATCTAAGGCCTTCAACACACTTTGCATATACTCAGTGTGTTCTTCCTTCTTTATGAAGTACATCATCACATCATTCAGATATATTATCATGAAGATATTCAGATATGCATGAAGTGTTTTGTTGATGAAAGACTGGAATGTCATGAGAGTATTAGTCAGATCAAAAGGCATCACTAGATATTCAAACAATTTCAGTGCAGTTCTAAAGACAGTCTTTCATTCATTCTCAGACTGTATTCACAGCTGTGTATATACATTGATCACATTCAGTTGTATGAATATGACAGCTTCTGTAAGACAGTTGATCACATTCTTAATCAGAGACAGAGAATAGTGACTCTTTGTTATCTTAAAGTTCAGGTTGTGATAGTCTATACATAATCTGAAATCTTCATTCTTCTTCTTTACAAACATCACAGAGGCTCCTGTGAAGGTCTGTGAAGATTGAATGAAGTCATTCTTCAGATTCTTCTTCACATAGGTCTGCAAGACCTCTGTCTTGTAATGAAAGAGCTTATAGATTGATTCTCAGAAGGGTTTCTGTCCTTCTATCAAATTTATTACCAGATTCTCCTCACAGTGAGAAGGAAGCTCAGCTGCCTTAGCTGGGCTGAACATCTCTGTGAGATCTCAGTATTCCTCTGGTATCTGAAGCTCAGTTTTCATAATCATGAGATTCTCAGACACTTGCAAAGTCATCACATAGATGAGCTTGCCTTCTCTAATCAACTCTGCAGCATTAACTGCTTCTATCTTCACAAGTGAGTCTGTCAACACTGATCAGAAGTATAAACCTGACTCACAGACAGCTATGTGTGAATTGTGTCTTTGAAGTCATGCAAGTCTCAAATACATGTCATCTGTGATGTCTGTGATAATCACAGTTTTCACAAATCTTCTTCAGATTTCAGAGAGATCTTGCAATTCAAAGATGACTCTTGTGAGTCTCTCAGTTCTCAGGTCTGAGTTCTCACACTCTGCTTGTTGTAAGAGCAGGTTCTCAGTCTCCATCTTTCAGCTCATTTGCTCCGCAAGCTTTAGAGACATCACAGTGACCTGGGATCCTGAGTTCATCAATACTTCTCATGCTTGTGAGACAGTAGTACTGCAGCACAGTCTCTTTCCATGAGCAAGCATTTTCATTGAGAAAGCAACAGATTCAGGTGTCAGCTTCAAGACTCTTAAGAAGGCTGTTGCTGACTCTGTCTGTGACTTCTCAAATTCCTATTTTGATTTGTTCAGACAGTTTGCGCAGAGATATCCTGGTTTAGAACAGATGAAGCAGAGTCTCTTTTTCTTAATCTCTCTGTTATACACTCTGTTCATGAGAGCTTATGAAGCTCTCTCTCTCTGCTCAGCAGTCAGATGTGAATCTCTCTGTGTCTTGTCATCTTTTTCTGATAAACCTGTTCTCTGTTGTTCTGACCCTTGTGAGACTGGTCAATGATCTGCTCTCTGCAGGTCTGTGGCTCTCACAGTGATCTGCAAGTGATGAATGAGAGTCATCAGTTTCTTCAGAATCAAGAGCTTAGAGCCTTGCTCAATGAGCTTGTCCTGCATGTCTTTATCCAGTCTCTTTACAAATATCATCATTCAGGTCTTGTTTCAGAACTCTGTTTTCACAGGTCTCAATTCACATCACAATTTCATGAAGTGCTGTGAGTAGTTTTCATCAGATTTCTCATCTCTTTTTCTAATGTTGATGATCACAGTTCAGATGTTCTCTGTTCAGCTTGCAGAGTTCTTCAACTTATTCTCTAGATAGGTCTTGAGAACAGATTATTGAGATCTCTCATGATCATTCTCTAGATGATCCAGCCAGTCCTTGACTTCAGTGTAATAGAGGCCTGTCATTGCATAGGTGACAGCTTCTTCATCTTTCATATCACACAGCTGGGCTTGCAAGTCAATTTCAAATACAAACTCATAAAAGCTTTTATAGATTGTGGTTCAATAGATGGTCTTAAGTGATTGCAGCTTGAGAAAGTTTCTTTTCAGTTCATGAGTGTCTCTGAAGATCATGTCTAGAGACTCAGTTCAAGAGTGTTTATAAGCAGTAAGCATTTCTTGTAGAAAAATAGCTTGATTCTGCAGAAGATGCTCAAGAATGTTCTTCACTGAGATTGGTTTGTTTATGGGTTCAGAGAGTTCCTCTGTCACAGATGCAGAGAATGATGTTCTGTGAGTGATTGGTAAGTTCTCTGGGACTTCTTTCACAGGGGTTATTCATGATTCAGATGGCTGCTCCTGAGTGTCTGCAGTAGGGTTCACAGGGGTTGAAGCACACAAGTTTCTAGTTCTTTCAGTCATAACAGGTGGTTGCTGACTGACTGAGCTTGAAATGTAAGAATAAGTGCTCACAGGTGATTATTCAGGTGTTTGCAGCTTGATGTGATATGTACTGTTAACTACTAGAAGTGTTCATGATAGAAAGATAAATGTAGAAATCAAGTGTATAATAGCATTCAAGCTGAGTTGTGAATAGTATTCGCGAACTCCAGTCTATATAGTTGTGTGTAGCCAAGGGCCGCTAGCTCTATTGGTTACGCGAGAGATAGGAATAGGGGTAAAGAATCCGCGAGGAGCGGGATTTCTTACACTTATTCAGTCAGTGTGAGACTGATGTATCTGAGAATAAAGTCTGTGAAATCTTTTCACAGTTAATATTGAAGATCTTTCAACATTGAAAGAATCAGAGAATAATTATCTCTGAGAAAACAGACAATGAATTATCTATGAGAGAAGACTTTTTCACAGAGTCTATAAAGTACTGTGAATGAAGATCAGTGATCTTCTTCTTCAAGAAGTTATCACTCACACAGAGAAGATATGATACTCATGATTAGAAGATATTAGTAATTATTAAATTCTTTAAGATCTAGTAATATTATCTTCAGAGTAGTAAGTACTCAGTGTAAGTTCTTACTAATTATATAAATCTGCATTACTTCTTGACAACAAAGAGCTTAACAGAATATCAAGTCAGATGAGTAGAGCTGCTTTCAGAGTATGATTTCTATATTCAATATCATTCAGATCAGCTTAACCCTGCTGATATACTATCTAGATAATCTAATTATAATATCATTGATACAGAGAAGAATTCTATAAAAGAATCTCTGTCATTACTGCAGAAGAAGCTGACTGCAGAGAATTGAGATTCTCTGAAGCTTGAAAACAGTGCTGAAGAGACAGCTGCATAACTCAGTATAGAAAATAAAAGAAAACTCAGATCTCTGTAGAGAACTGACACTGAAGATCATAAGCTTCTTATATTATATCTTACAATTATTAAATTAATAAAGAATGAAACAGTCTACAATCTTTTAATCTGACTACTTTTGAAATTCATTAATAAGTTATAGAAGAGGAACATCTCTACTGCAGCTTAAATTCAGAAATTGAAGAAGAAAGAATTCAGTTTGAACTTAAAAGAGACAGACTCTGAGTGAGACAGTGCTGCTAAGAAATCAAGTCACTGATAACTAGAAGAATATGAACTTCTACTACTGAATGATTCAGTCTTCATTTCTTATAGCAGAGTGATATGTCAGAAGTTATTAAGAATTCATTATAATAATTCTCATACAGAGTACTTTAGAGTAGAGAAGACTGAGAAGCTTCTAAAATATAAATACATTTAAAACAAGCTCTGAGCAGATGTCAAAGAGTATGTTAAAACTTATAATATCTATCAAAGAATAAAGATTCTGCAGTATAAGTAATATAGTGAGTTAGTATCACTGCCTGTTTCAAAGAGCTTATGATAGAATTTATTAATGAATTTCATAGTTGATCTGCTGAAGTCAACAAAAGTTAAAGAATATGACTTAATTTTAATCATTATTAATTACTTTACAAAGATAATCAGATATATCTCTACTTATAAAAAGATTAAAGCCTCTGAATTAACTGATCTGTTTTTAGATATCATCATTCATGATTATGATGCTCTGAAATCATTGATAATAGATTGAGAATTTCTCTTCATTAGTAATTACTGATCAGCTTTTTACTATTATCTTATAATAAGATATCTTCTCAGTACTGCATTTCATCTGCAGACAGATAATCAGACTGAATATCAGAATTAGACACTAGAACAGCATCTTTGAGTGTTCTGTTTATATTATCAGAATAATTAACTTAAACATCTTCTAACTGCTGAATTTATATATAATAATGTAAAGAATGTAATCTTAAAGATATCTTCTTTCTATACTTATTATGAATATAATTCTTCATTACTCAGTGACATCACAGATAATGTTTCAAAGAGAGAGATAGATAGTCAGAATGTTAGACAGATACAGAGAATGAAATATTTCTCAGTACTAGAAATAAAAGTGAGATTGAAACTTTTGAATAAAATTCATAAGAAGATGATAAAATGTATTTATTATGCTCAGAAGTAGCAGATGAAATACTATAATTAAAAACATCTTTCAATGAAGTTCTTAATAGAGAATCAAGTACTACTTTCAGTAAAGAATATCAAGATAATAAGATTATATAAGAAGCTTAGTAAGTAGTGACTAGAACCTTTCTCAGTAATAAGAGTAATAGATAAGTAGATATATAAGTTGAAATTACTCACAGAATTGAAATCAATTCATTCTGTTTTTCATATTTTCTATTTAAAGCTCTATAAGTAACATCTCAGAGCAGAGCTGTCTCAGCTGAATAATATTAAAATTGAGAGTGATATTAAATATCTTATAAAGAAAATATTGAATAAGTGAATACATTACAGTAAGCTTCAATATCTTGTTAAATAAGAAGATTATTTATTATCAGAGAATTTATAAGAATCACTTAAGTATTTGAAAAATACTGAGAAAGAGATTGTAAGCTATAAGACAGCTAGTAGAGACTGTTTCATTATATATCAGAGACATTAAGTAAGAAATACTGCTTAAGACTTCTTATTTTTCTCAAAGAGTTTTTTAGAGATAATCTTATAATAATGAGTCAGTATCTTATAAACTCTGTAGCACTCTTCTTCTATTTTCTCTTAAAGAGTTTTTTAGAAGTTTAATAAGACTATATAAGTATAAAATTTCTGAAGCAGTTAATAAGAAAAGAAAGAGATATTTGAAATTAATAAAAAAGATTAATATTAATTAATCTACAGACTGCTGCTAATCTAATGAGATTACAGCTCACTGAAAAAGTAAAAAGAGAAAATTTCAGAGTCTACTCATTAATAATCACACTCTTATTAAACTCATTCTTCATCATTGAAGTCTCTGATACTGATATCTTTATCTGTTAAGAAGTTAGCACTGCAGTACTGCAGAGAAGTATACTATAGAAGAGTATAAGAGATACTGAAAGTATTAACTTATTAACTTACAAAGTATCTTAGTTATCTACTTTAACTGAAGTAAGATTCTCTTCAATCAGTAATTGATCTCTGCAGTACTTTCAATGATAATACTGACTAATCTCTTCTTAAGATCAGTCATTCTGAGATGTTTTTTCATCTCAGAGACTTATACTTTTATCTTCTTTTACAGATGAGTAAGAGAGATCTTCTCAGTCTTAATAGAATTTGTCAATACTTAAAGCTCTGAGACTTTCACTCTGTACTGCTTAGATATCTAGACTTCTTATTAGAGCTGATATAATATCTTTCTATGAGATAATACTTACAGAGAGACAGAAGTTGTTATTACAGATATAATAGAAATAACAGAAGTAAGAGAAGAAGTGAGTATATAAAATTCCTCTCTTCTTCAGCTGCTTAACATAGTGCAGACAAGTAGTAGTGCTGATCAGAGGCTGCACTGAAGCCTTCTTATAGAGAGAAGATAAAGAAACTGCAGAATTCTGCAGATTCAACTCAGTAGCATTCTGAGCAGAGCTCAAGTGTGTCACAGAAGAGAAACTATAGATTGAGCTTCTTAGAGCTGCTGTCTCTGAAATCAAGCTCTCTCTGAGATTCTCTCTGAATGATCACATGAGGTCATATGTCATCATGTTGATTAAGAGAGAGAGCGGCGTTGCAACAGTGATAAGAGAAGCAGAGAAAGAACTAGACATGAATAAATTAATCAGCAGAAGAGATAACATCTCACTGCAGAGTACAGTGACTATCACTGCAGCTGTAAGAGAAGCAGAAGAAGAAGAAGAAGATATGACAATGAGAGCAGTGCTTCTGCAGCTCAGTGACACTGTTATCTTCATCTTCAACCTGGCTTTCTTAACAGTCATGAAGGCTGCAGCCACATCATGAAGACATTTATTACTCACTAGAAAATGTCAGAATAAGCCTCTTATTATCTTCTAAGAATGATGCTCTCATGCACTCACTATTACAGATGAGAAAGAGAAGAGAAAAATGTGTCATAGAGAGAAAAGATCTTTTCAAAAAATTCTATCACTACTGTTAACTTTGTCTCTAAAACACATCACTTTTACAGAGAATTTCATATATAGAATGAAATATAATGAGAGATCTATAAGTCACTTATTAACTACATTTTTTCATATTTTAAATTAATATATAAGAAACTCACTTATCATACATTTAATTTGAATAAAGATGAGAAAAGAAAGATCTACACAGTCAGCAGAAAAACTCATCTATTTCTTTATATTATATACAGTATATACACTGTTAATCAGTTGATAATCATTACTACATAATAAAGATAACTTCTAATTCAGTAATCTTGAGAGCATAGAGACTATACTCTTAAAGAGAAGAATATTATCATACTCTCAGCTATATCAAGACTCTGCTGTAATTTTACATAACTCATTACTTTCATATAGATGATTTCATCTCATCTGAACTGGTTTTCAATCACTCTATGACATCATTCAGATATATCATAGAAAGATTCAATTGATAAATATAAGAACTCTGCTTCTATACAAGATCAGCAGATTACTCTTTCTTGATAATAAGATATCACTGAGATATTGCTTCAGCTATTCTTACTTATAAAATAAGAGAAGAGTATCTGCTCATTGTCTATATAGAATAACTAGATGCTGACTTCTTATTAAAGAAGTCAGTGATTCATTTTTTCTTCTACTGAGATATATATAAGAGTTACTGTGTGTCTCATACAATCTTCTTAGTATACTAAGTATCATATCTGTGATATTCTCACAATAACTCTGTAGTCTATAAGCTCACTATTCAAGTAAGATAGTTAAGCTTACTTATACAGCTTCTCAAACAACTATCTCTATGTAATGTCACTGACTAGTCATCACTTCAGTTCTGTCATATTACACTTATAATAACTGTATATATCTGAATAATAAGATTAATAGATGATTGATTTTGACTTTGTACTGAAAATATCACAGAAATAATTTACTTAATCACTGAATTAAGTCATCTCTCTTTGAGCTTACACTGTAAGATAAGAGATATAATAATTAAAGCTTAAATATATTCTTAAAGCTGATACTTCTTAAGATAAGTAATTAATAACTGTAAATAATTTTAACTGTAAGAAAAGAGAAATATTTATAATATTCAGAAGTATTCTTACTAATTATACAGTGATAGAACAGAATAGATCAGTAATAAGTATAAAATCTCTGATATTTTAGTAAACTTACTATAATATGAATCTAAAGAGAAAAATGAGATTAAATTCAAACTTAAATATATTTGAAAAAGAGATACTGTCTGTGCTGTCATACTCTGCTCTTAACATATTTAATCTCTATGTATGAGATTAGACTGACCGTGTGACCGTGTCTGGGACCAGGACCAGATTTTTTGATAGTTTCATTACCAATTCGACTGATCCCATTACACAGTTTTAACATTAGATAGTAGTCTCATACTGTCTCAGTGAGACTTACTGTCTACTCTTGTCACATTTTCCAAATGAGATCATGATTTCCACTTCTCAATTTAAATTATTTTTATTACTTTAAATGACTTTAAATCTCATTTGAGTGTTATCAAAAAGCGTTACTTTTTAAAAAATTAAAAATAGTCTAAAAAAAACCTTAAAATGTCTAAAAATAGTAACTTTATACTAAGAATGGGACTAAATGAGATCAAATGAAATCACTTTCTCATTTTTTTCAAGTCATGGTTCCATTTTAAAATCTGATATATAGTCACTTTATCTGTTTTTTTGATAGCCAGTCCCAGCGGGATTCACGCCAAGAAATGTATGAGACCAGATCAAATGGAATCAAATGTGAAATTCATGATCTCGGCGGCCAGTCTATATGAGATTCAGCAGATCAGCTAGTTTAGTCTGAAGATACTGTATATAATGATGAAATCAGCTGTTATTATATAAATCATAGTTTAAATTCAGCTGATTCTTATCATTAATAAAACAGCTTTAGTAAGATCTTCTTATAATTAATTCTTTAATCTCTGCATTGCTATTTTACTGTGATATATCTCTAAGAAATGTTATATAAAATGCAATAACTCTTATCTTTTCTTCAGTGATATTCATTATAATTCTCTTATAATTCAATATAGATAAGTTATATAATAATATGATAACAGTGTCAGAGAAATTGATGTTATAAGAATCAAAGATTAGAATAAAAATATTATTTCACTTTGAGCACTTAACAGTAGACTGACCGTGTAACCGTGTCTGAGATCAGAATCAAACTTTACAGTTATTATATTATTTAAAAGTATTACTTCTGATTATAATTTGTATTCATCATATTAATTTCAAATCATATTATTTTAAATATTAAAGATCTCAGATTCACTTTTCAAATAAAAATCTAGTTCTGAATAAAGAATATATTTGAATTCTTAGTCACATTTTCATTCTGATCTCATTATTCAGAATAATATTAAATAAGATTATAAAATCACTTCTCACTTACATAATATCATAATATAGTGCTTATTTATTAAAAATTCAACAGAGAGTTTGTTACTAAATATCATTACTTTTCTAAATACAGATTATAATTTATATAATTTTAATCATGAAAAAAATATAAAATACAAAAAAAAAACAAAAAACAAAAAATAAAACAAAAACAAGAAAAAATCAGAATGAATAAAAAAAAAAATAAAAGAAAAAGAAAAAAATAAAAAATAAAAACAAAAAAAATCAAGATCACAGAGCTGCAGTATTGTAAGAAATTCTGCTTCTTACAGATTCTTTACCTCTATTTCTATCTCTTATGTAATTAATAGAGCTAGCGGCTCTTGACTACACACAACTATATAGACTGGAGTTTGCGAATACTATTCATAACTCAGCTTGAATGCTATTATACATTTAATCTCTATATTTTATCTTTCTACTGTGAATACTTCTAGTAGTTAACAGTACATATCACACCAAGCTGCAAACATCTGAATAATTGCCTGCAAGCACTTATTCTTACATTTCAAGCTCAGTCAGTCAGCAATCATCTGTTATGACTGAAAGAACTAGAAACTCATATACTTCAACCTCTGTGAACTCTACTGCAGACACTCAGAAGCAGTCACTCAAATCATGAATAACTCTCATAAAAGAAGTCTTAGAGAACTTATCAATTACTTACAGAACATCATTCTCTGCATCTATGACAGAGGAATTCTCAGAACTCAAGAATGAATCAATCTTAGTAAAGAACATTCTTGAGCATCTCTCACAGAATCAAGCTATTTTTCTACAAGAAATACTTACTGTCTGCAAACACTCTTAAACTGAGTCTCTAGACATAATCTTCAGAAACATCTGCAAACTGAAAAGAAACTTTCTTAAGCTGTGATCACTTAAGATTATCTATCAAATCACAATCTATAAAAGCTTTTATAAGTTTGTATTTGAAATTGACTCACAAGTCTGACTGTGTGATATGAAAGATGAAGAAGCTGTCATCTATGTAATAACAGACCTCTATTACACTGAAGTCAAGAACTGGCTGAATTATCTAGAGAATGATTATAAGAGATTCTGATAATCTGTTCTCAAGATCTATTTAAAGAATAAGTTGAAAGACTCTGTGAGCTGAACAGAGAATATCTGAGTCATGATCATCAATATTAGAAAAAGAGATGAGAAATCTAATAAAGACTACTCACAGTGCTTCATGAAATTGTGATGTAAATTGAGATCTGTGAAAACAGAGCTCTGAAACAAGACCTGAATGATGATATTTATAAAGAGACTGAATAAAGATATGCAGAACAAGCTCATTGAGCAAGACTCTAAGTTCTTAACTCTGAAGAAACTGATAACTGTTATTCATTGCTTATGAATCACTGTGAGAGTCACAGACCTGCAGAGAGTGAATCATTGATTAGCTCTGTAAGAGTCAGAATAACAGAGAACAGATTTGTTAGAAAAAGATGATAAGATATAAAGAGATTTGTATCTGACTACTGAGCAGAGAGAGAGAGCTTTATAAGCTTCTGTGAACAGAGTATATAACAGAGAGATTAAGAAAAAGAGACTCTGCTTCATTTATTATAAATCAGAACATCTCTATGCAAACTGTTCAGACAAATCAAAATAGAAATTTGAGAAGTTATGAACAGAGTCAGCAACAGCCTTCTTAAGAGTCTTGAAGCTGATACCTGAATCTGTTACTCTTCTGATGAAAATGCTTACTTATGAGAAGAGACTGTACTGCAGTGCTGCTGCTCTGCAAGTATGAGAAGTATTAATGAACTCAGAATCTCAGATTACTGTGATATCTCTAAAGCTTATAAAGTGAATGAGCTGAAAGATGAAAACTGAGAATCTGCTCTTATAATAAGCAGAGTATAAGATCTCAGACCTGAGAGCTGAGAAACTTGTAAGAGTTATCTTTGAATTACAAGATCTCTCTGAAATCTGAAGAAGATTTGTAAAAACTGTGATTATCACAGACATTGCAGATAACATGTACTTGAGACTTGCATGACTTCAAAGATACAATCTACACATAGCTGTCTGCAAGTCAGGTTTATACTTTCAATCAGTGTTGACAGACTCACTTACAGAGATAGAATCAGTTGATGCTGCAGAGTTGATCAGAGAAGACAAGCTCATCTATATAATGACTTTACAAGTGTCTGAGAATCTTATGATCATGAAAACTGAGCTTCAGATATCAGAGAAATACTGAGATCTTACAGAGATGTTCAGCTCAGCAAAGGCAGCTGAGCTTCTCTCTCACTATGAGAAGAATCTGATAATAGATTTGATAGAAGAATAGAAACCCTTCTAAGAATCAATCTATAAGCTCTTTCATTATGAGATAGAGGTCTTGTGAATCTATGTAAAGAAGAATCTGAAGAATGACTTCATCTGATCTTTACAGATCTCTGTGAGAGCCTCTGTGATATTTATGAAGAAGAAGAATGAAGATCTCAGATTATGTGTAGACTATCATGATCTGAACTTCAAGATAATAAAGAGCTGCTATTCTCTGTCTCTGATTGAGAATGTTATCAATCATCTTATGAGAGCTGTTATATTCACACAACTGAATGTGATCAATGCATATGCATGGCTGCAAATACAGTCTGAGAATGAATGAAAGACTGTCTTTAAAACCACACTGAGATTGTTTAAATATCTAGTGATGTCTTTTAATCTGACTAATATCTCTACAGTATTTCAGTCTTTTATCAATAAAACACTTCATATATATCTGAATGTCTTTGTGATAATATATCTGAATGATGTGATAATGTACTTTATGAAGAAGAAAGAACACACTAAGCATGTGTGAAGTGTGTTGAAGGTCTTAGATGAGGCAGAACTGTATATTAAGCTTATGAAGTACAACTTCAGTGTCTGCTGAATTAATTTCCTAGAATATGTAATCACTGCAGATAGTATTCAGATAAAACCTTTGCAGATTGAGACTATTCTATCATAACTGAAGTTAACTAGTATTCATGAGATTCAGATCTTTTTGAGCTTTGTGAATTTCTATAGATAATTTATCTTTGTGTTTATAAGAATCTTCTTGACTCTTACAGACATACTGAAGAGTGAAAATAAGAAGAAGTCATTCTGTGAATAAAGAATGAAAAGATTGTTAAGAAGAGAGAACTGTGAGAATTTTCTTATCTCAGAAGCTCATAAGGTCTTTGCAAGATTGAAACAGATATTTATAAATGCAGTAATACTATTTCACTTTGATCTCTTACTCTTAACTAGATTGAAGACAGATGTCTTCTTCTTTATAATTTCAGAAATAGTCTTGCAACTACAGTCAAATGAGAACTGAGTTTCAGTGATCTTTTTCTTACAGAAGATGCAATCTGCAAAGATCAACTATAACATTTATAATCAGAAGCTTCTTATAATAGTGAAATTCTTCTATCACTGATTTCACTACTTTGAGAGTCTTGTAATAGTGATTACTGTTAGAACTGATTATAACAGCTTATAACAGTTTACTTCAATCAAGAAACTCTCACAGTGACAGATTTACTAAGCTCAGAGACTGAGTGAGTTCTGATTCAAGATAGAACATATCAAGAGAACTAAGAACTCAGTGAATAAACTCTCTCACAGGCCAGACTATGTTAAGAAGACCAGGGTGACAGATACAGAGAGACTAGAGAAGACAGAAAAGCTTCACAGAATGCTTAAACTGAGTGTTATGAAGAGATTAACTAAAGAGTCTCTCAATTCTCTATAAGAGAAGAGGAAGAAGAGAGAGAAGAAGCCTGCATAACTACTTCTTATAACACTGAGAGTCAACACTCTGAGAATCTCTGTGAGGATTCTTGAAGAGAGTATCTATAATCTGAAGAATTTACAGACTTTGAGAAGCACTGCAGAAGATCTGATGCAAGAAGAAACAGAGTATAAGTCTTTATAAGATCTTCTATTCAGATTGTCTGAACTGCAACTGAAGAATGAATATACTCAGTATATTCAGAAACTGCTTACAGCAGAGATCAACTCTGCAGAAATAAAGAGTTAAAGAGACTTAAATAATCTCTTATGAAGAGAGAGCTGAATTTATATATCTGTGAATAAGTTTCTATGTGTAGAACTTATCAAAAGATATCATAACTCTTCTCTAGTGAGTTATTTTATAGACACTAGAACTCATGAGTTGCTTACAAGAAAATACTTCTGACTGAAGATATGAGAACTTGTAAAGAAGATAGTGAATTCTTATACTATTTATCAGAATTCACAGATAGTGTAGTTCAGACTATATGAAGAACTTACTTCTCTACTCATTCTGCAGAAATCTTGAAAACAGCTAGAAATGAATACTCTTATAAGCCTCTCTGAAAGCAAGAACATATATAATATCTGCTTTGACAGTGTACTGATGATAGTGAATTACTTCATTAAAATAACATACTTTATACTCATCTGTAAGAACTTGAAGTTAAAGAATTTAACTCACATCTTTATTCACAATGTGATCTGATTGCATGAAGTATCTATAAACATTGTCTCAGATAGAGAATTAATCTTCACAGAAGAGTTCTGATCTGATCTGATAACTATACTGAAGATTTCATGAGATCTAAGCATGACTTTTTATCAACAGACAGATGATCAGACAGAATGTCTGATAAGTATATTGAAACAGTATCTGTGATACTTTGTTAATTACAATCAGAATGACTGAGTGCATTGATTATCACTTACAGAGTTTATATACAATAACTCAAAGCATGTCAGCACAGACAAAACCCTCTTTGAAATGCTCACTGAGACTCATTCATGAATAATCTTGATAAACTTACAAGAGTACACTATAGAGTGTGATGATGCTTGTGAATGAGCTGAGAGAATTCAGAAGATTCAGGAGAAAGTCTGTGAATTCTTGAGAAAGACTCAAGAGTATCAGAAGAGATACTATAACTTCAAGTATATTATAAAGAGTTTCAAGAAAGATAATAGAGTCTGACTAAGTCTAGAAAACATTATCATATAAAGATCTAGTAAGAAGCTGAATCTCTTATAAACAGAGTTTTATAAGATTGTGAAAAAAGTTAGTTTACAGTTCTACAGATTGAAACTATCATCTGAATTATAGATATACAATGTTTTTCATATCTCTTTACTCTGTAAATATAAGAAATTCTCAGAAGAGAATTCTGTGACTCATCACTCTGTTCACAAAGCACTAGAGAGTAAAAGAGAATATCAGATTAAAGAGATTATTGACTCAGAGAAGTGAGATTGTAAGCTCTGATTCAAGATTCAGTGATAAAAGTATTCTGATAAGATGAATAAGTTCACTTAAGAATTATCTGAGCAGATAAGACATCTGCAGAAGCTGAGACATAACTTTCATACTATGAATTCTAATAAGTCAGAATAGTGCAGTCTTCACTAAGAATCTGATTGTAATAAAGATATTAACACTGTTATTTATAAATTCTAGTCTATAAGATGATGAGTTTCTACTGAGATGAACAGTCTGCAGTGTACATAAGAGAAGAAGAAATCATATTCTCATTAAAGCTAAAAAAAAAACAAGAAAATAAACAGAACTGTGAACACAATTTGAAGACTAATAAAGAAAAAAACAAAGAAAACTCAAACCTGCACTCTTAATATCTGTGACACTCAATCTTCTCACAACTATCAATTTCTCTCTTCAAAGAAGTAGAGAGTATTATGTCTGTGATACAGACAATTATTGCATTTGATATGAAGACTGTCAGAAATGCACAGACTTCAGAGAAGCTGAACATCAGAGTATATACAGTTGTAGCAGAGTCTTGAGAGCTGACTATCTATGTGTATAATCAGATATCTCTCATGAAGCTGTGTCTGCTCTTTCAGTTATGCTGAAGTATTCAGCCTGGAAATAATTAGAATACAGAGAGAAGGCTTATCTGTTCAGATTAACTCTTATCACAAATTCATGACATTTGCATTGTCTTGATTACTCAGATTTTACAGGTACCTGAGAACTCATCTTTCATTGACAATGAGATTGCAGAAATGCACTGCAGCATGAGAATCATTGATGAGAAATCTAGACATATTTGCATATATCTAGTCAGAGATTGTGTGAGCAGGGAAAGAATGATCATAGGCCTGCAGGGCCACAGAAGACACTGATAACACTGAGAGCTTTACAAAAACTGTCAGCTAGAATCTGTAAGAAATTACTTATAAGAAGACTTACAGCAAAGAAGAAGACTGCACTACTTGAAGTCAGAGACTGGTCTGAGAAAGGAATGAGATGAGTCACTGGCCTGAAGATCAGATGCAGTGACAGAGCTGAAGAGAATGAAGATGTGATCATGAGTGATAGCATCTCTGCTTCATCAGCTGGTAAAAAGTGATCAGAGAAGTCACAGAAACACTTATAAGAAGCTCAGTGATAATCAGACATTATTTATAAAGATATTAGAATTGAAAAAATTTTTATTCTTGAAAAGTTCTTGAATCAATATGTAAACATTGTCAGAAACACTCTCTCTCTATTATCTGAGTGAAAACACTTCACAGATAAATGAGAATACTCACAGTTTATAAGAATGAGAGCTATTATAAAAAAAGAGAAAAGAAGATGAGATTCTGCAGACAGATCTGAGATATTTATACTACTTTAGAGAGGTTTACTTACACTATGAGTGATTCTACAGAACAGTCAGATTACTCTAATAAACATAAGTGATTGTGAATTGCAGATCTGAATCTTTCTATATAACTACAAAGAGTGATTACAGACTGTAAACATCTTGATTCTACAATTCTACAGAGTTGATAAAAGAATGAAAAATTCCTCACAATTCTACAGTGTCAAAGAACAATGATTTGTAAGAATGAGTGAAAGATTAACTCATAAATGTTTCTCTTTAATGAGAATGATCTCATAGAGAGTGATTCATCTGTGAGATAAATCTGTGTGATAGTTATATAAGAATCTCATGAAAATGATTGAGAGTCAACTGAAACTCTTCTATATGAAAGATATAAGATGAATCTGTGTAATAGTCAGAGAAGAATCTGTAGACTATAAAGAATCTCATGAAATAAGAAACTAAGTGACAGACTCTTTTCTCTTCACAGTGATAAGGAATTTTTCCTCACTGAGATTTTTTATAGATGTGAAGAATTTTTAGTGAGTATCACTGCAGTACTGAGCTGACTCTATGAAGTCACTCAGTGAAAGACTTCATGAATGAAGCCTTAGAGAGAGAGAAGTATGTAAGAAATCTCACTTCTTATAAATTCTTTATCTCTATTTCTATCTCTTGTGTAATCAATAGAGCTAGCAGCTCTTGACTATACACAACTATATAGACTGGAGTTTGTGAATACTATTCATAACTCAGCTTGAATGCTATTATACATTTAATTTCTACATTTTATCTTTCTACTATGAATACTTCTAGTAGTTAACAGTACATATCACGCCAAGCTGCAAACACCCGAATAATCGCCTGCGAGTACTTATTCTTACAAGTATCTTCAAAATACTCACTTCTCAGAGTCTTTGTAATATTTATTATTAATCATGTATTTCTCACAGTGAGAGTAACACAGCTGTGATTAGACTGATTATGTAACTGTGTCTGAGATCAGAATCAGATTTTTTGATAGTCTCATTATCAATTTGACTGATCTCATTACATGGTTTTAACATTAGATAGTAGTCTCATACTGTCTCAGTGAGACTTACTGTCTACTCTTATCACATTTTTCAAATGAGATCATGATTTTCACTTCTCAATTTAAATTATTTTTATTGATTTAAATGACTTTAAATCTCATTTGAGCATTATCAAAAAGCGTTACTTTTTAAAAAATTAAAAATAGTCTAAAAAAAACCTTAAAATGTCTAAAAATAGTAACTTTATACTAAGAATGAAACTAAATGAGATCAAATGAGATCACTTTCTTATTTTTTTCAAGTTATGGTTTCATTTTAAGATCTGATATATAGTCACTTTACCTGTTTTTTTGATAGCCAGTCTCAGCGGGATTCACGCCAAGAAATGTATGAGATCAGATCAAATGAGATCAAATGTGAAATTCATGATTTCAGCAGCCAGTCTAGCTGTGATAAGCTATTGTCTTAATATTATCTAACAAATAATCAGTATATATCTGTATAAATGTGAATATTTAGAAAATATACACTTAAAAAGTGTGACCAGGGTGAACTCTGCTGTCACTTGAATAATATCAAGAACAGAATACTGAAATCAATGATTTCTCTTATTAATTTCACAGATAAGATAAGTGAAAATAATCTTGAGAAATATAAGATTCTCTGACTTCTGATAAAAATGAATCTTATGAAGAGACTCTATTTTCATGATATCAGAGACTGAGTGTTATCAAAAAGTATTACTTTCATATAATATATATACACTTACTGTGATGATTCACTCTCTGTATATATAGTTGAGAGTTACAGCTTTCTCACACTGCACAGCTCTTTCTGAGATGCTGATACTAGTTTATAACTCACACAGTCTCTTAGTTCAGTACACACTGCATGTATATAGCTCTGCATACTGAAACTGTGTTAATTATTATAATCTAGCATAGTACTCACTTTTCACAGATCATGTTTTATTTAAGAGAGAAAAGAGAAGGTATAACTGTAATTTTATTAAGAGAAGATGAATAATTAGTAATATTAAATATAATTTGATTCTTCTGCATTTAAAATTTGATTAGTCTATACTCTTCAATTTTGTGATTCGGGAGAACGTACGACCGTCGGATAATAACGCGGCCGCTTCCGAACTACTAGTGTATGAATGTAAAGAGGGCCCTAGCGGCCACTAATTAATTTAGCGTACAAGATTCAATATATAAGAAGCCAGCATATGTCTGTAATCATACACTGACTTAAGCAATCTTTGAATCACATCTGATAGCATGTCTAAAAACTAGTGAGAAGTGCAGGCTCCTTCAGAGTGTGATAATTCTGCCTATGAAGTGATTTATAGTTATCATGTCAGTGTGATTCTAGAACATCTCAAAAGATAGTGTACAAAGAGCAGTGAGTGAAAGAGTATTCAATTAATGCTGCTTCACTTGTTAAGGGAAAACTTCACACTCAGACAAATGCTATGTATGTGAACAGATGAGATGTGAAAAAAGAGATGAAAATGATGAATCAGATTCAAAGAAGACTGCTCTTCACTTAAAGAGATAAAAGAAAGAGTGACTATCACTGAAGTTGTACAATGATAACAGAAATCATATAACAATATAGTAATATAATGATACAGTGATATAATAATAGACATTGTATAATCAATGAGAAAATCACTGAAATAAATACCTTCTCTAGCTAATATGAATAACACTCTTCTCTGCTATCTGAATCAGAAGATATGCAGAACCTTTCAGAGAGTTTACTCAAAGTAGTAAGAAAAGCAGCTGAAACTGCTGAACTGAAATTGAAGCTTCATATATGTACAAGAATTCTAAACAAGATTGAGGCCTTGTGTATGCAGTGACAGGCTGAGATGAAAGTTAAACAACAATTAGCATTCACTGCAGATCAAGTATTTACTATAAAGAGCTTCACTGATGCAATCATTATTATCAATAAGAATAGAGAAAATCAGATCTTAGATCTATAGCAGAAGATTGAACATTTACATAGATAGATAACTACACTGAATCTGAAGATCTCATCATGATTATTCATAATCTCTTCAGAAGTATACATATAATCAGAGATCACTGCACAGAATGAGAATCTGAGTAAGAAATATATTAAGTTAGAAGATCTGCTGAAGTTATCAAGCTTCAATGACAAATGAAAAAATGATGCTGTAATCAGCTGACTAAGTCAGATGCAATCATATTATTAAATTGAATATAAACTCACAGACAGACAGTTAACAGAATTTCAACAAGTCTTAAGATCTGCTGCATTTCTATACAGAAAAGCAGCCCCGGTGGCCGAATGATTAATGCGGCCACCCGGTAGCGCCTTGGCGTGGGAAACCAGGGCGTGTGGGTTCGAAACCCGCAGGGGATACATTAAATCCAGAACCCAAGCACCTCAGGTTCCTAATAAATACAGAGGTGTATAAATCGCTTCAATAAAATTGCTCTATGTTCCTGAGCTGGGAAGTTATTATCGCATGTATTTAATTGTCACTCCTTTGTATTTCCTATGTTCTTGTTATCTTGGCGTGGTCTCAACACCTGTATTTCCTCCTGTATAACCAACACTTGGCCTGTATTTAACATTACACAAGGACTCATCATAAGCTCCGCTTGCATATGAGTATAATGGAAGAATAATAATAATAATAATAATATACAGAAAAGCAAAGTCATTATAAATAACTGATAAAAAGATGAATCTCACAGACTCAGAGCAATATTCATTTTTACAAACATGAAATAAGTTTTTCAAATGAATCTTACATAACTTTGAGAAAGTGAATATATAAGATAAGTGTTATGAACACTTCACTGAGTGTAGATAAGTGAATAATCTTATATCATACTTTATACACTTCAGCTTATACTATCTTACATTAAATGAAGAGCTTTTAATATCTTTCTATTTACAGATCTTCATTCATGATCTTATATCTGAGTTAAGAGTGAAATGAAAATGCTTAATCTCACAGTCAGATACAGTGAAGAAAGTATACAATATTCTCATTATATGAGAATAAGTGAGTCAATTGCAACAGAAAATACTGCAATCAAGTATATCTCAGTGAAGAATGAATAATCAGACTTCTATAACACAAGTCACACACTTGAATATAATGAATCTAGATCTGAATATCATCACTAAAGCACTGAATTCTCTGAAAAAGAGATTCTCTGAGTGAAAATCTTGATGTTATGAGCATTGAGCTTGCTTCAACTGCAGATATTAAAATCATGATGCAAAAGATTGCACTCAGTGTGTACAGTCAAGAGAAGCAAGAGAGTCAAAAAACTAGCAGAATCAGTGAGCTCAGAGACACTTGCTGATATTCTATGAAAAGTCTTCAAAGTGAAAGAGATGTCTGTGTTAGATGATTCTCTGAATTCTGTGAATGTAAAGAAGAAGCAGGCTTCTGAATGAGATGCAGATAAGAATGATAAAGTGAACACTCATCTCAATGTCTTGAGGCCCGAAATGTTAATATATAGAGAACACTTGAATAAGAATTGAGAGATAGCTGTAAAAGTGTTAGTGAATACAGAAGCTTCTATACAATATATTGATAATTATATAATCTGAAGATTGAAAGAGGTTCACTGAGTGAAGAATCTCTGATATATAAGATTATCTGATAACTGATATTTGATATCACCTGCAAGAGTAAGAGTTTCCTTGCACTTTGAAGAATAATCTTGCTATATTTGAGTGCAAGAGCTACAGAATGTGAAATACAATCTTATTCTCAGACTTGATTAATTTCAAAGATTCAATCTGCAGATTCAATGATGTACATGCTATATACAGTTAACTGATAGAAAGAAAACAGTTTATACAATTCTATTAACTGATATGAGAAGAACATTCCATGTCTCTGATATAGAAGAATTAAATCTGCTTACACATCAACAAGTAAAGAGAATGATTCACAAGATCTCATCTGAAAGTATTCTGTATGTGATACAGAATCTGAAAGTGAAGAAAATCAAGATAAAGAATATACAGAAGGACAAGTGTATGAAGAAGCTTCTGAAGAAGTATAAGAAGATCTTTTAAACAGATCTTTCACTGAAATTGCTGTCAGAACAAGAATTTGTACATGAGATTGACACAGAGAATGCAAAATCAGTCAATCAGAATGCATATTCTCTGTCACAAACACATCTCAAAGAACAGAAGTATCAGATCACAGACCTTCTAGAATGTGATCTTATATAACTCTCATCAAGTGTGTGAGGCTTTTCAGTCCTATTTGTGAAAAAGACAGATGAGAAGTGATGAATGTGTATTGATTACTGAGCACTCAACAAGCTTATAATCAAGAATGAATATTCACTATCACAGATTCAACAACAGTTGAATATGATTGAAAATGCCTGATATCTATTGAAGATCAATCTTCTCTCAGAATACTGACAGATCTGTGTAGATAAACTATCAGTTCTGTGAATCACATTTAATATGTAATGAGAGAAGTTCAAATTTCTGATAATATCATTCAGTCTGATAAATGTACCTGTCATCTTTCAAATGATGATGAATATGATTCTTTATAAACAGAATGAAACCTCATACCTTATATATCTTGATAACATTCTAGTCTTTTCAAACTCATATAATGAATATCTGAAGTATCTTGATGAAGTGCTTACAACTCTGGCAAAGTATAAGCTCTACATCAAATCAATCAAGTGTGTGTTTGAAATGAAAGAGTTGAAGTTTGTAGAACATGTAGTAAGTGATAACTATATATATCTCATCTCAGAGAAATTGAATGTCATAGCAAATTAACTGCAGCTGAGAAATATACATCATATATAACAGTTTCTTAAGTTGATCTCATACTACTGCAGATTTATCAAGGATTTTGCATGAATATCTGCATCACTCTCAGATCTCTTAAGAGAAATGAATACAAATTTGCAAAAGAAGAAGTTTCATTCAATCATCTGAAATGCTGTGTGTGAAGAGGCTTTTCTCATACTGAGAGAACAGATAATAACATTCTCAGTACTTATTCAATCAGATTGTGTGTAAGAAATCCCGCTTCTCACGGATTCTTTACTTCTATTCCTATCTCTCGCGTAATCAATAGGGCTAGCGGCTCTTGGCTACACACAACTATATAGACTGGAGTTCATAAATACTATTTATAACTCAGCTTGAATGCTATTATACATTTAACCTCTACATTTTATCTTTCTACTGTGAATACTTCTAGTAGTTAACAGTATATATCACATCAAGCTGTAAACACCTGAATAATCATCTGTGAGCACTTATTCTTATATTTCAAGCTCAGTCAGTCAGCAATCATCTGTTATAACTGAAAGAACTAGAAACTTATACACTTCAATCTCTATGAACTCTACTGCAGATACTCAGAAGCAGTCACTCAAATTATAAATAACTCTTATAAAAGAAGTCTCAGAGAACTTACTAATTACTTACAGAACATCATTCTCTGTATTTCAGACAGAGAAACTCTCTGAACTCATGAATAAATCAATCTCAGTGAAGAACATTCTTGAGCATCTCTCACAGAATTAAGCTATTTTTCTACAAGAAATGCTTACTGTCTGCAAACACTCTCAAACTGAGTCTCTAGACATGATATTTAAAGACATCTATGAACTGAAAAGAAACTTTCTTAAGCTGTGATCACTTAAAGCTATCTATTGAATCATAATCTATAAAAGCTTTTGCAAGTTTGTATTTAAAATTGACTCACAAGCCTGACTGTGTAATATGAAAGATGAAGAAGCTGTTATCTATGTGATAACAGGTCTCTATTACACTGAAGTCAAGAACTGACTGAATTATTTAGAGAATGATTATAAGAGATTCTGATAATCTGTTCTTAAGACCTATCTAGAGAATAAGTTGAGAGACTCTGTAAGCTGAACAGAGAACATCTGAGCTGTAATCATCAATATTAGAAAAAGAGATGAGAAATCTGATGAAGACTACTCACAGTGCTTTATAAAATTATAATATGAATTAAGATCTGTGAAAACAGAGCTCTGAAACAAGATCTGAATAATGATATTTATAAAGAGACTGAATAAAGACATGCAGAATAAGCTCATTAAGCAAGACTCTAAGCTCTTGACTCTGAAGAAACTGATTGTGATTCAAAGGTTGCTTAAGTCAGTGTACGATTACAGGCGTACGCCGGCTTCTTATATTATAGTCTTATATACTAAATTAATTAGCATACACTATGACTTCTTTACACTTGTATATGTATGCTAGTAGTTTGAAAGCAGCTGTGTTATTATCTGATAATTGTATGTTCTTCTGAATCACATTCTCTCTCATCAGATTCAGTCACACTTATATGATCATGTTATACATTCTAGCTTCATGCAGATTAGCTTGCCACTAGTATTTTACAATTATGTAATCTATCTCTGATTCAGCTAGCATTCTGTATATACTCTCACAAAGAAACTTTCACTATATTACATCACTCATTCACTAACTTTTCTCATTCTTTAATCATCATCTTCATCATTGTCATTATTGAATGTCATTATCTTATTCAAGATTTCTATCTCTTCTTCTGTTCAACTCTTTTTATCTGTTCATCTATCACATTGTATATGTTTCTGATGATGGCTCTCTGTTCTCATACCAAGTGTTCTCACAGTGCTTATACCGGGCAGTTCATTAGCAGTAAGTGTAACATGTTGTGAAATGTGACCAGGACTTGTTTATCTTCTAACAATCACCAGAATGATGTATTATCATGAATGATGACACATCTTCTTCATCTTCTTATACACTCTTGACTGTTTCTTCTTCTCTGTCACGCTCCCGGCCGCGCCAAGGCCCCGTTGCGGTTCCACACGGCCCATCGCTTCCATGCGGATGATTCCATCCCGTCTGAACCGGTTTCCAACCACTCTATGACATCATTCAGATATATCATAGAAAGATCCGATTGATGAATATGAGAACCCTGCTTCTATATGAGGTCAGCAGATTACTTTTCCTTGACAATGAGGCACTGCTGAGGTATCACTCTGGCTATTCTCACTCATGAAATGAGAGAAGAGTATTCACCCATTGTCTATATAGAATAGCTAGATGCTGACTCTCTATCAAAGAAGTTAGTGATTCATTTTACTGCTACTGAAATATACACAAGAGTTACTATGTATCTCATACAATCTTCTTAGTATACTAAGTATCATATCTGTGATATTCTCACAATAACTCTGTAGTCTACAAGCTCACTATTCAAGCAAGATAGTCAAGCTCACTCATATGACTTCTCAAACAACTATTTCTACATATCACTGTTAACTAGTCACTGCTTCAGTTCTGTTATATTACAATTTAAATCACTCAATTTAATTACACATTTGAATCAGTTGAGCTCTAACAGACTGATATAACCTCATGCACCTGTGCTGAGACTGACCTGACCTCACTCTCTGAGGGAAACACTACATCATCTTCTAGAGTGTGTACACCTCTATTCTGGCAGAAATCTGAGATTTCTGAACCTGCTGCACATTTTGACATGAGCTCTCTAACCACTCTGCCATCATCGCAGCCTCTACACACCTACATTTATCATGAAGATAGAGAGATTAAGGTCAGAGATTCTCTGAGATATAAGAAAAACATCTTATCTGAATTTCACAGCTTTATCTGTATTCTTGAATGAAAATTCCACCTTAATCTGAGCCAGTATAATACTCATAAGATATGAGTAATATACACTATCAACCTTCTTGAAGACATCTCTGCAACTACTTGAGCTATCAAGAAGAGAAAGCTTGAGTGTATCAATACTATTATAACTTGAGAAGAATTCAAGAACTTTCTACTGAATTAAATTAAAAATCATCACAACTGCAGCTTTATAGCAGTGCAGTGATTCAACTCATTATATCAATGAGATAATGAGAATTCTTCTGATTTCAATGCAAGATTTGAAGAATATTGAGAGAAACTAGCTGATGATTTGAATCAATTAAAAATGCAGCTTTATCTTACAAAGCTGACTCACAAGGTGTGAATAATAATATTATAATATCAGAGTTTATCAATCAATTGCACTGAGCTTGTCAACCTGGCTTCTCAGATCTATTTGAATAATCAATTCTCTGAGAAAAAGACTAACAAGATCTCTTCTAAGCAATTAACAACAGAATCTAAATAGTATCATAACAGCTTCAGTGCAGAGAAAGTAAAGAAGAATTTCAAGTATTCTGATTCTTCACTCACTGTAAAGAAATGTTAAAAAAGATTTGATAAAGATCTCTGTTTCAACTGCAGAGCTGATGATCACTATATCAGTGATTGTAAGAAGCTGAAGAAGAGAAGAAACTGAGAAGACATCTTCTTGAAGTTAACTTCTCTTCTGACAAATATATCTGCAGAAGATAAAGAAGAGAAAGAAAAGAATTGATAATTCTCACATCTCTGAGTTCATATTACAATCACAATGCATACTCTGAATAAGAAGATATCAGTGAGATGTCTACTTGACTTCAGAGTAGATGTCAACTTCATATTCTATTTCTTTTCTTTGATGAAGAATTGAAAGAAGATAGATCTGTCAGACTATGTGAAATTTACTGATAAAATAAAATGCCACTGTTTTGACATAATTCAAGTGAAGTGTGTGATCACAGACTCTGAAGAAATCTTCAAGAAGAGCAGTCTGCTTCTTTATACAGTTAACATCATAGATGAGAATGTCATTCTAGGTCTCTTATAATTGAGAGAAAACAATTCTCTCATTGACTGAGTCACTCAGGTGTGGTGATACTGTCTCACTAATGAAAAGATAGTGATAGAGAAATCTGAAGAGTTTCATCAGAAGAATCTTGAGAAAAGAATTGAGTCAATATACTGTATAGCAGGTGATTGAAACTTGAGAACAGGTGAAGAAGTCATCACTCTCACTGCAAGATTAGCAGCAGTATCTGTCATTGAAGATAAATGTATACAACATCTCTTTACAGATTTTAAGAATGTCTTTTTGAAAAGGAAAGCAGCAAAGTTTCCTGATATCAAGGTGTAATATAAGATTCATCTTGAAGACAGTGCAACAGTGCTGTACAGGCTTCTTTATAACTTGTCTGTAAAGAAGTTGAATGTTCTGTATAAATATCTTGAAGAAGTGCAATCAAAGAACTGAATACATTCATCAAAGAGTTCAGCAGAAGTGTCTATACTCTTTATACTTAAGAAGAATGATAGACTATATCTATATGTAGACTACAGAGGCCTCAATAAGATGACAGTTAAGAATCACTATTTATTACTGTTAATTAATGAGATGATCAATCAATTATCTGAAGCAAAGATGTTCTCAAAGATTAATATACAGAATGCCTATCATAGAATCAGAGTTAATAAAGATGACATTTGAAAAATGACTTTTTATATCAAGTACAGCAATTTTGAATATCTTGTTTTATCTTTTAATCTTTGTAACACTTCAGTCATCTTTCAGATCTATATAAATAAGATACTGTGAGGCCTTGTTGACATCTTCTGTATAGTATATCTGAATGACATTTTAATCTTCTTAAAATCAGAGAAAGAACATGATATCTATGTTTAAGAAGTGTTGAGTTGCTTAAGATAGCATCAACTCTATATAAACACTGAAAAATGCTCATTCTATATACAGAAGATTGATTTCTTAGATTATATTATTGAGATGAATGACATTTCAATGAACAGAAGCCAGATCTCTGTCATTGAGAACTGGCCAGCACTGCAGATGTACTGCAAGATGCAGGTGTTTCTAGAATTTGCAAATTTCTACAGACAATTCATCTATGTATATTCACAGATTACTGCCTCTCTTACAGATCTGTTGAAGAAAAGTGTGAAAGACAGGAAAATGAGACTGTTTATCCTCATCTAAGACACTGTGTAGGCATTTGCAGAATTGAAACAAGCTTTTGCAGATGTCACAATGCTGAATCACTTTAACTCTGACTTACTCAGTCAGTGTGAGACTGATGCATCTGAGAATGAGATCTGTGAAATCTTTTCACAGTTGACACTGAAGACCTTTCAATATTGAAAGAATTAGAAGATAATCACTTCTGAGAAAACAGACAATGAATTGTCTGTGAGAGAAGACTTTTTCATGAAGTCTACAAGACACTGTAAATAAAGATCAGTGATCTTCTTCTTCAAGAAGTTATCACTCATGCAGAGAAGATATAATACTCATAATTAGAAGATGTTAACAATTATTGAATTCTTTAAGATCTGATGACATTATCTTCAGAGTAGTAAGTACTCAGTGCAAGTTCTCACTGATCATGCAAATCTGTGTTACTTCTTGACAACAAAGAGCTTGACAGAATATCAAGCCAGATGAGTGAAGCTGCTTTCAGAGTATGATTTCTATATCTGATACTGTTCAGATCAGCTTAACTTCACTGATGTACTGTCTAGATAGCCTGATTATAATATTGTTAATGCAGAGAAGAATTCTATAAAAGAATCTCTGTCATCACTGCAGAAGAAGCTGACTGCAGAGGGTTGAGATTCTCTAAAGCTCAGGAACAGCACTGAAGAGGCAGCTGTGTGACTCAGTATAGAAGGTGAAAGAGAATCTGAGTCTCTGTGAAAGACTGACACTGAAGATCATGAGCTTCTCATATCATATCTTACAATCATTGAATTGACAAAGGATGAAACAGTCTACAATCTTTTAACTCAACTACTTTTGAAATTCATTGATAAGTTACAGAAGAGGGATATCTCTACTACAGCTTGAATTCAGAAGTTGAAGAAGAAAGAATTCAGTTTGAACTTGAAAGAGACAGACTCTGAGTGAGATGATACTGCTAAGAAATCAAGTTGCTGATAACTAGAAGAATGTGAACTTCTACTACTGAATGATTCAGTCTTTGTCTCTTGTAGCAGAGCAGTGTGTCAGAAGTTATTGAGAATTCATTATAATAATCCTCATGCAGGGCACTTTGAGTTAGAGAAGACTGAGAAGCTTCTAAAATATAAATACACTTAAAACAAGCTCTGAACAGATGTTAAAGAGTATATTAAGACTTATAATATCTATCAAAGAATAAAGATTCTGTGATATAAGTAATACAGTGAGTTGATGTCACTGCCTGTTTTAAAGAGCCTATGACAGAATCTATTGATGAATTTCATAGTTGATCTGCTGAAGTTGACAAGAGTCAAAGAATATGACTCAATTTTGATCATTATTGACTGCTTCATGAAGATGATCAGATATATTTCTACTTATAAAAAGATTAAAGCCTCTGAATTGACTGATCTGTTTTTAGATATCATCATTTATAATCACAGTGCTCTGAAATTGTTGATAACAGATCAAGAATCTCTCTTTATCAGCAAGTACTGATCAGCTTTTTACTATCATCTTATAATAAGATATCTTCTCAGTATCACATTTCATCTGCAGACTCATGGCCAGACTGAATGTCAGAATCAGACACTAGAACAGCATCTTCAAGCCTTCTATTCATATTATCAGAATGATTGACTCAAACATCTTCTGACTGCTGAATTTGTATATAACAATGCAAAGAATGCAATCTTAAAGATATCTTCTTTCTATGCTTATTATGAATATAATTCTTCATTACTCAGTGACATCACAGATGATGTTTTAAAGAGAGAAATAGACAGTCAGAATGTTAGATAGATACAGAGAATGAAGTATCTCTCAGTGCTAGAAGTAAAAGTGAGATTGAAACTTTTGAATAAAATTTATGAGAAGACAGTGAAAAGCATTCACTGTGCTCAGAAGTGATAGATAAAATACTATAATTAAAAACATCTTCTGATGAAGTTCTCAATAGAGAATCAAGTGCTACTTTTAACAAAGAATATCAAGATAATGAGACTGTGTAAGAAGCTCAGTGAGCAGTAACTAGAACCTTTCTCAGTAACAAGAGTAATGAGTAAGCAGATATATAAGTTGAAATTACTCACAGAATTGAAATCAATTCATTCTGTTTTTCACATTTTCTATTTAGAGCTCTATAAGCAACACTCTGAGACAGAGCTGTCTTAGTCAGATGATATTGAGATTGAGAGTGATACTGAATATCTTATGAAGAAAATATTGAACAAGTGAACATATTACAGCAAGCTTCAATATCTCATTAAATGAGAAAATTATTCATTATCAGAGAATTCATGAGAACTGCTTAAGCATTTGAAAAATACTGAGGAAGAGATTACAATCTATGAGACAGCTAGTAGAGACTGCTCTGTTACACATCAGAGATGTTGAATAAGAAATGCTGCTTAAGACTTCTCATTTTCTCAAAGAGTTTTTTAGAGATGATCTCATGATAATAAGCTGACATCTTGTAGACTCTGTAGCACTCTTCTTCTATTTTCTCTCAAAGGGTTTTTTAGAAGTTTAATGAGACTACACAAGTGTAAAATTCCTGAAGCAGTTAATAAGGAAAAGAAAGGAATATTTGAAATTAATAAAAAGATTAATATTAATTAATCTGCAGGCTGCTGCTAACCTAATGAAGCTGCAGCTCACTGAAAAAGTAAAAAGAGAGAACTTCAGAACCTACTCACTAATAATCACACTCTCATCAAACTCATTCTTCACTGTTGAAGTCTTCAGCATCAGCATCTTTGTCTGTTAAGAAGTTAGCACTGCAGTGCTGCAGAAGAACATGAGAAATGTATAAAATATCAACTTATCAACTTACAAAGCATCTCAGTCATCTGCTTCAGTTGAAGTGAGATTCTCTTTAATCAGTGATTGATCTCTGTGATACTTTCAACAGTGATGCTGACTGACTTCTTCTTAAGATCAGTTATTCTGAGGTATTTTTTCATCTCAGAGACTCATGCTTTTATCTTCTTTTATAGATGAGTAAGAGAGACCTTCTCAGTCTTGACAGAATTCATCAATACTTGAAGCTCTGAGATTCTTATCCTGTACTGCTTGAGCATCTAGACTTCTTGTCAGAACTGATATAACATCTTTCTGTGAAATAATACTTACAGAGAGACAGAAGTTGTTGTTACAGACACAATAAAAATAATAAGAGTGAGAGAAGAAGTGAATGCATAAAATCCTCCTCTTCTTCAGCTGCTTAACACAGTATAGACAAGTAGTGATACCAGCCAGAGACTGCACTGAAGTCTTCTCACAGAGAGAAGACAAAGAAACTGCAGGACTCTGCAGACTCAATTCAGCAGCATTCTGAGCAGGGCTCAGGTGTGCTGCGGGAGAGGAACTACAGATTGAGCTTCTCAGAGCCACTGTCTCTGAAATCAAGCTCTTCCCAGGTTTCTCTCTGAATGATCACACAGGGTCATACATCACTGTATTAGCTGAAGGGGGGGGCGGCGTTGCAACAGCAGTGAGAGGGGCAGAGAATGAACTGAACACAGACAAATCAATCAGCAGAAGAGACAATATCTCACTGCAAGGCACAGCAACTATCATCACAGCTGTAAAAGAAGCAGGAGAAGAAGAAGATGTAATAATGAAAGTGATGCTCTCACAGCTCATTGACATCACTGTCTTCACCTTCAATCTGGCTTTCTTAGCAGTCACAGAGGCCATCACTGCATCATGAAGACATTTGCTACTCACTAGAAAATGTCAGAATAAGTCCTTGATTGTTCTTCAAGAATGATACTCCCATGCACTCACTATTGTGATTGAGAGAGAGGGAAGAAAAATGTTTTACAGAGAAAGAAATCTTTTCAAAAAATCCTGTTACTACTGTTAACTTTGTCTCTAAAACACACTACTTTTGCAGAGAATTTCATATATAGAATAGTATATGATAAGAGATCTGCAAGTCACTTATTAACTATATTTTTCACATTTCAAATCAATATATAAGGAACTCACTTATCACATATTTAATTTGAATGATGATGAGAAAAGAAAGACCTACATAGTTAGCAGAAAAACTCATCTATTTCTTTGTATCACACACAGTATATACACTGTCAATCAGTTGACAACTGTTGCTATACAACAAAGATAATTTCTAATTCAGTAATCTTAAGAGCATAGAGACTATGCTCTTAAAGAGAAGAGTATTATCATACTCTCAGTCATATCAAGACTCTGTTATGATTCTACACAGCTCATTGCTTTCATGTGAATGATTTCATCTCATTTAAACCAGTTTTCAATCACTCTATGATATCATTTGAATATATTATAGAAAGATCTGATTGATGAATATAAGAACCTCACTTCTATATGAGATCAGCAGATTACTTTTTCTTGACAATGAGATGCTGCTGAGGTATCACTCTGACTATTCTCACTTGTGAAATAAGAGAAGAGTATTCACTCATTGTCTATATAGAATAGCTAGATACTGACTTCTCATCAAAGAAGTCAGTGATTCATTTTACTGCTACTGAAATATACACAAGAGTTACTGCATATCTTATACAATCTTCTTAGTATACTAAGTACCATATCTGTGATATTCTCACAATAACTCTGTAGCCTATGAGCTCACTATTCAAGCAAGATAGTCAAGCTCACTCATACAGCTTCTCAAACAACTACCTCTATGTGTCGCCGCTGACTAGCCACCACTTCGGTTCCGCCACATTACATTCTCAGTGAGTTTCTGATTGTGTTTTCTGACATGATTTTGCGTGGACGCAGATGCTGATATGTTTGTTTTTATTTGTGTAGAATTGTCACATGTTGACAGATCTATGTCTGCTGATGATAGTGAACCCAGTGTTGAATCATTGATTGAGAACTTGAAGAATGCAATAATGAAGGAATTGTCTGTGTCATGTGTGACCAGGTCTTCTGCATCTTCTCTTGCTCTCTCTGTTTCTTTCTCTGTCATTCTCTCTCAATCTTCTACACCTGCCTCTGTGTCTGATTCTCCCGCTTCTATTACCCCTGTTTCTGCAACTCTCACTCCTGCCACTTCTGATTTTACTGTCTCTGCTTTCATGACCAGCTCTCTCTGTTTCAAGAAGATGTTGTGTAGACTTAATGAATCACATCTTCTAGTGTGTACACTCTCACTCTTCTTGTCTACTCTCAGAACAATTTATTGTATGAAGACTGTATATAACATGACTATCTAAAGCTCAGTCACAGACACTGATTATTATATTTATTTTAAATATTCATAATGAAGAAATTATTCATTCATATCAGAGAATCATTTCTCTTCTTAACAGTGTTGAAATTATAAGTCTTTTTCTTTTCATCTTTTCTTTCTGATATTGATTTTTCTGTTCTTAGAGAAAATCATTATGAGTTTTACTGTGTATGAAGTTGTGACATTCACAGATATCAAGAAACTTTTCATGACTGTTAAATTCAATATTACAGATATATCTACTCTAACTAATATCTTTGAAATGATTAATCTGTATCAGTCTATTCTCTGACAGTTGTTGTCTGACTTTGTGATGCAGGTGAAGAATATCTATATTTTTGAGAATAAAAATGCAGATGTTGTACTCTTTTACACTCACAGATGTGAGACTTGTATACCTTGTCTGAGATGTCATTGTGAGAATGAGCTGTTTGCATGCTGTGTTCTGCTTCCTGCATTTCTCTGTGTCTCTCTCTCTCTTTCTGAGAAGCCTTGTATGTGTTGTAATTGCATGTATAATTCTAAGGTCAGTGAGTGTTTATTCAGTAATTGTTATCCCTGCTTTTGCAATTTTTATATGCTAATAATGGTTCTTAGTTGCTCTGGTGTCAGAGGCCATTCTGATCAAAGATGACAATGCTGCTGAGACTATCTTCTCTCACTCTCAAGCTTCTTCTATTGCTTTCTCTCTCTCTCTCTTCTCTGCAGAGAAGGTTGTGTGCATATCAGATTATAAGTGTTCAGCTCTGAGTGGCTTCTGTCATTATTTATCCAGTCCTGCATCTTCTCTTCCTTCTGTTTCTTCTGCCTTCACTCTCTCTGCCCTGGCTCCTGGTTCTGTGGGTCTCACGCTCTTCTTCAATTTCTCTACATGTACACATGCACATTTCTATATTGACATTCCAGTCAATCTTGCAATAAATGACATTAATGTTGTACATAGAGCAGTAGAGGAATTGAAGATATATATGACATTATTGTAAGAGCAGCTTACAGCCCTCAAATTCCTTACAGATCTTGAGTTTTGAGATTTTCTTTGTTTTTAGTGTTTTTCAGATGATGTGGCATTGAAAATAGATTAAATATGTAATATATGAAAATGAATGAGATGTGTATAATAATATTTGTCTTTTTACAGCTGACTCTTACAGTTGATAATTAATTCATTATTTCTTTTCTTTTTCTTACACTTTTTCTTTATCTGCTAGTCACTACTCTTACACAATCTCTATATAATACAGTGTTTGATGACTAGATTTGACAGCTTTCATCTTTTATGATTCTGTCTCATGCATTATACTGTCTCTCTTTATCTGCTCAGATCACTACAGTGAATAGCTCATTGAAACTAATCTCACTCAATCTCTGAGTGTTCTCAGAGATCAAGATAACTTGATTTCATGCATCTGTGAATGTTTCAGATAGTTCATTCTCTATGATCTCTGCAATTGAACTGATGTAAATAGTTGAATTCAACTCTGAATTTCTTTTTCTTCTGCAATCTGATTCATGTGTAAGTCTGCTGCTTTGAGACTGCTCTTTACTATGTTGCATCTGCTATCTGCAGTATGTTATTATATAATCAGCTACAGTCTCATCACTTATTGAAGTGTGATATTCATCTGATTTCTTTATTTCTTCTCATTCTTTTCTTATAATTGTGAAAAGATTGAAATAAGTGAGATTATCTGATTTATAAGTGTCTATGATTTCTCTTACTTTGCAAGACTTTTTAATTATAAGTCTCTTCTTTTTTAATACTGATAATAGTGCTGTAGATAATTATAATCTGCTCAGATCTTACATCTTTGCTTTCATAAGTTATGAATCATTGATTAAGTTATGTAAGATTTGTCTCTCTGATTCTTTCAATGCATACATTCTCAGAGAATGTGATTTGAGTATTTTATATAACTCAAATCATCTAGGTTGGAACTTCTCAGAACTCTTGTTATATATAAGAACTCATGTTCTCATCTTGAGACTTGATTTCTTAACAAGTGAGTCTCATATTCTTTTCAATTGAATTGCTCAGTTCAGAAGTAACTCATTAGCTTTTGCATGTGCATGGCTGATCTCTTTCAATCTTGATTCTATATTCATAACTGTTGTGTCTGTGACTGCTGTATCTGTAACTGCTGTTTTCTCTCTCACCTTTTTCAAAGCATTCTCCGGGATGCATGGATGCAATTCATACAACAGATAGAATGGTGAATGCTTGGTGACTGCATGCTGCTGAATTTGTGTGGCTAATAGTGCCTGCTTGAGATATTTATCTCATAATCTTGTAGACTTACTCACTAGATATTTCATTAGTATATTACTCAAGATTTCATTCAAGTGTTTTATCTTTCTGTTTGTCTGCAGATGATATGATGTTATTCTACAATGTCTTGTCTGTAACTGACTCATGAAATGCCTCACTACTTCTTCTATAAGATTCACATCATTATCAGTTAGAATCTCACACAGCATTTCATAGTTAACATAGATCTCATTATGTAGAAACTTCATCATCATCTTCTCTATCACCTCTGAAACTGCTTTTACAACTGACCAGTCAGTAGTGTAGTCAATAGCAGTAATTATTCATTGATTTTCATTTAATGTTCACAGTAATATGTCTATGAGATTCATCTCTTATTATTTGAACAGTTATATCATACACTTCATCTGATGTTGCACTTTCTCATGTTCTAACCCTTTCTTAGATTCTTTCACAATCTGACAATTCAGGCACTTGTGAGTGTACATCTGAATGTTCTCAGCCATGCTTGGTCAGTACACTCTTGATTTGAGTACACTCATAAGTTCAGGGCTTTCTAAGTGACTGAATTCCTTGTACATGTGAGTCATCAAGTCACATTGAAATGAAGATTCTAGATAGAGAGCTTCTGTGTATTCTAGATTGTGATAAAACACAATGTCATTTTTCAATTTTCTCAGCTTGAAGTTTGAAAGCATCTCTTCTACTACTTTTGTGAGATACTTGTTATCTGACATCTTGTCATTCTCTAAGTAAGAGATTATAGTGTTCACTCATTTCAATTTCTTGCATTCTCTCAGTGTGTTTAATATAAATATCTCTTATACCTGGTTCATAGAACTCTCACTCATGAAATTGAGTCTGTGACTGATTGTGTCAGATATCACTGCATTCAATTTCTTTCAGTATTTGATATGA
Organism: Blastomyces dermatitidis ER-3; assembly: GCF_000003525.1. Lineage (NCBI taxonomy): Eukaryota > Fungi > Ascomycota > Eurotiomycetes > Onygenales > Ajellomycetaceae > Blastomyces > Blastomyces dermatitidis. Next base: position 2,262,313 of record NW_025544782.1, on the reverse strand, counting down.
AGATTGTATGCTTAGAACTCTGAGATTCAATGTGCTAAGTGTTTGAAAGGTTTTATCATTGATTGTAGATAGATGAGACTTTTATAATCTGTGATCACTGTTGTTATATATCTGTTGTCAATATATCTATTTCACAATACCAGTGTGTGCTTAATTGCTAGCAATTTCTTTTCATACACTGAGTAATTGAGCTCAGTGTCTGATAGTTTTCTATCATCATATATCATCAGATGCAGCTTGCTGTTCTTGCTTATCTGTAGAAGAGTGTCTCTGATAGCTCATTTGAATGCATCTATCTCAATGTAGAAAGGTTTATCACAATCTGATTGAATAAGCACTGAGAATGTTATTACACATTCTCTCAGTGTGAGAAAAGCCTCTTTACATGTGATATTTCAGATAATTGAATGAAACTTCTTCTTTTACAGATTTGCATCTATTTCTCTTAAGAGATCTGAGAGTGATACAGATATTTATGTGAAATCCTTGATGAACCTGCAGTAGTATGAGGCCAACTTAAGAAACTGTTGTATATGGTGTATATTTCTTGACTGTGGTCAATTTGCTATGACATTCAATTTCTCTGAAATGAGGTGTATACAGTCATCACTCACTACATATCTTATAAACTTCAACTCTTTCATTTCAAATACATACTTGATTGATTTGATGTAGAGCTTATACTCTGTCAGAGTTATAAGCACTTTATCAAGATACTTCAGATGTTTATTATATGAGTTTGAAAAGACTAGAATATTATCAAGATATATGAGACATGAGGTTTCATTCTGTTTATAAAGAATTGTATTCATCATCATTTAAAAGATGACAGATGCATTTATCAGACTAAATGACATTGTCAGGAATTCAAACTTCTCTCATTGCATATTAAATGCAGTTCATGAGACTGACAGTTCATTTACACAGATCTGTCAGTATTCTGAGAGAAGATTGATCTTTGATAGATATTAAGTATTTCTGACTGTATTCAACTGTTGTTGAATCTGTGACAGTGAATATTTATTCTTGATTATAAGCTTGTTAAGTGTTTAATAATTGATACACATTCATCACTCTTCATCTGCCTTTTTCATGAATAGGACTGGAAAGTCTCACACACTTGATGAGAGTCATATGAGACCATGTTCTAGAAGATCAGTGATCTGACACTTCTGTTCTTCAAGATATATTTGTGACAGAGAGTATGCATTCTGATTGACTGATTTTGTGTCTCTTATGTCAATCTCATGTATGAATTCTTGTTTCAGCAGCAATTCTGATGAAAGGTCTGTTCAGAAGATTTTCTCATGCTTCTTCAGAAGCTTCTTTATATACTTGTTCTTCTGCATATTCTTTATCTTGATTTTCTTCACTTTCAGATTCTGTATGATATACAGAATGCTTTCAGATGAGGTCTTATGAATTATTCTCTTTGCTTATTAGTGTATAAGCAGATTTAACTCTTCTATATCAGAGATATGAAATGTTCTTCTCATATCAGTTGATAGAATTGTATGAACCATTTTCTTTCTATCAGTCAACTGCATATGATATGTATGTCATTGAATCTGCAGATTGAACCTTTGAAACCAATTGAGTCTAAGAATAAGGTTGTATTTCATGTTCTGCAGCTCTCACGCTCAAATATAGCAAGATCATTCTCTGAAGTGCAAGGAAACTCTTACTTTTGTAGATGATATCAGATATTAATTATTAGATAATCTTATACATCAGAGATTCTTCACTCAGTGAACTTCTTTCAATCTTTGAATTATATGATTATTAATATATTGTGTAGAAGCTTCTGTATCTGCTAATACTTTTACAGTCATCTCTCAATTCTTATTCAAGTGTTCTCTATACATTAACATTTCAGACCTTAAGATATTGAGATAAGCATTCACTTCATTCTCATTCACATCTCATTCAGAAGCCTGCTTCTTCTTTGCATTTGCAGAATTCAGAGAGTCATCTAATGCAGGCATCTCTTTCACTTTGAAGACTTTTCATAGAATATCAGTGAGTGTCTCTGAGCTTACTGATTCTGCTAGTTTTTTGACTCTCTTGCTTCTCTTGACTGTGTATGCTGAGTGTAATCTTTTACATCATGATTTTAATGTCTGCAGTTGAAGCAAGCTTGATGCTCATAATATCAAGATTTTCACTCAGAAGATTTCTTTTTCAGAGAATTTAATACTTTAGTGATGATATTCAGATCTAGATTCATTGTGTTTGAGTGTATAACTTGTGTTATAGAAGTCTGATTATCTATTCTCTGCTGAGACATACTTGATTGCAGTATTTTCTGTTGCAATTGACTTGCTTGTTTCTGTATGATGAGAATGTTATATGCTTCTTTCACTGTGCCTGGTTGTGAGGTTAAGCATTTTCATTTCACTCTTAACTTGAGTGTAAGATTATGAATAAAGATCTGTAAACAGAAAGATGTTAAAAGCTCTTCATTCAATGTGAGATAGTGTAAGCTGAAATGTGTGAAGTATGATATAAGATTACTCACTTATCTACACTCAGTGAAGTGTTTGTAATGCTTATCTCACACATTCACTTTCTTAAAGTTGTGTAAGATTCATTTGAAAAACTCATTTCATGTTCATGAGAATGAATATTGCTTCAGATCTGTGAGATTTATCTTTTCATCAGTTATTCATAATAACTTTGCTTTTCTATGTAGAAATGTGACAGATCTTAAGACTTGTTAAAATTCTGTTGACTGTCTGTCTGTGAGTTCACATTTGATCTGATAATATGATTGCATCTGACTTAGTCAGCTGATTGCAGTATTATTTTTTTAGTTATTATTAAAGCTTGATAACTTCAGCAGATCTTCTGACTTAATATATTTCATGCTTGAATTCTCATTCTGCACAGTGATCTTCAATAATGTGTACACTTCTGAAGAGATTGTGAATGATTATGATGAGATCTTCAGATTTGATGTAGTTATCTATCTGTGTAAATGTTCAATCTTCTGCTGCAGACCTAAGATCTGGTTTTCTCTATTCTTATTAATGATGGCAATTGCATTGATGAAGCTCTTCATAGTGAATGCTTGATCTGCAGTGAATGTCAATTATTGTTTGACTTCTGTCTCAGTCTGTCACTGTGTACACAAGGCCTCAATCTTGTTTAGAATTCTTGTACATGTATAAAGCTTCAATTCCAGTTCAGCAGTTTCAGCTGCTTTTCTTACTGCTTTGAGTAAACTCTCTGAGAGATTCTGTATATCTTTCAGTTCAGGTAGCAGAGAAGAGTGTTGTTCATATTGACTAGAAAAGATATTCATTTCAGTGATTTCTCATTGATTGTACAATGTCTATCATTATTGTTATATTGTTATATCACTATATCACTGTATCATTATATCACTATATCATTATATTACTATATCATTCTGTTATCATTGTATGACTCCGGTGATGGCCATCTCTCTCTTTTATCTCTTTGAGTGAAGAGCAGTCTTCTTTGAATCTGGTTCATCACTCTCATTCCTTTTCTCACATCTCATTCATTCACATATGTGGCATTCATCTGAGCATGAAGTTTTCCCTCAACAAGTGAAGCAGTATCAATCAGATGCTTTTCTGCTCACTGCTCTTTATACACTATCTTTTGAGACATTCTAGAACCACACTGATATGATAACTATAAATTGCTTCATAGATGAAATTATCATGCTCTGAAGAAGCCTGCACTTCTCATCAGTTTTTAGACATGCTATCAGATGTGATTCAAAGGTTGCTTAAGCCAGTGTATGATTACAGGCGTACACCAGCTTCTTATATTGTAGTCTCATATGCTAAATTAATTAGCGTACACTATGGCCCCTTTACACTCGTACGCGTACGCTAGTAGTTCGGAAGCGGCCGCGTTATTATCCGATGGTCGTACGTTCTTCCGAACCACATGATGACTCTCATTCACTACTTATAAATCACTGTGAGAGTCACAGATCTGTGAAGAGTAGATCATCAATCAGCTCTGTGAGAGTCAGAATAACAGAGAACAGATTTGTCAGAAAAAGATAACAAGATATAGAGAGATTTATATCTGACTACTGAGCAGAGAGAGAGAGCTTCATAAGCTTCTGTAAACAGAGTATATAATAGAGAGATTAAGAAAAAGAAACTCTGCTTCATCTGTTCTAAATCAGAACATCTTTATATAAACTATCTGAATAAATTAAAATAGAAATTTAGAGAGTTATGAACAGAGTCAGCAACAGCCTTCTTAAGAGCTCTGAAGCTGACATCTGAATCTGTTACTCTTTCAATGAAAATACTTGCTTATGAGAAGAGACTGTGCTGCAGTACTACTGCTCTACAAGCATGAGAAGTATTGATAAACTCAGAATCTCAGATCACTGTGATATTTTCAAAGCTCACAGAGTGAATAAGCTGAAAGATGAAGACTGAGAACCTGCTCTTATAACAAGCAGAGTGTGAGAACTGAGAGACTTATAAGAGTCATCTTTAAATTACAAGATCTCTCTGAAATCTGAAGAAGATTTGTAGAAACTGTGATTATTATAGACATTGCAGATAACATATACTTGAGACTTGTATGACTTCAAAGACACAATCTGCACATAGCTGTCTGTGAGTCAGGTTTATACTTCTGATCAGTGTTGACAGACTCACTTATAAAAGTAGAAGCAGTTGATACTGCAGAGTTGATTAGAGAAGACAAGCTCATCTATATAATGACTTTATAAGTGTCTGAGAATCTCACAGTTATGAAAACTGAGCTTCAGATATTAGAGAAATACTGAGACCTTACAGAGATATTCAGCTCAGCAAAGACAGCTGAGCTTTCTTCTTATTATGAGAAGAATCTAATAATAGATTTAATAGAAGAATAGAAATCCTTCTGAGAATCAATCTATAAGCTCTTTCACTATGAGACAGAGGTCTTACAGATCTATGTAAAGAAGAATCTGAAGAATGACTTTATCTGATCTTTACAGGTCTCTGTGAAAGCCTCTGTGATGTTTGTGAAGAAGAAGAATGAAGATCTCAGATTATGTATAGACTACTGTGACCTGAACTTCAAGATAATAAAGAGCTGCTATTCTCTGTCTCTGATTGAGAATGTAATCAACTGTCTTACAGAAGCTGTCATATTCACATAACTGAATATAATCAATGTATATATATGACTGTGAATACAGTCTGAGAATGAATGAAAGACTGTCTTTAGAACTGCACTGAGATTGTTTAAATATCTAGTGATGTCTTTTAATCTGACTAATATTCTCATAACATTTCAGTCTTTCATTAATAAAACACTTCATACATATCTGAATATCTTCATAGTAATATATCTGAATGATGTGATAATGTACTTTACAAAGAAGAAAGAACACACTGAGCATGTGTGAAGTGTGTTGAAGATCTTAGATGAGACAGAACTGTATATTAAGCTTATAAAGTGCAACTTCAGTGTCTGCTGAATTAATTTTCTAGAATATATAATCACTGCAGATGATATTCAGATGAAATCTTTGTGAGTTAAGACTATTCTATTATAATCAGAGTTAACTAGTATTCACAAGATTCAGATCTTTCTGAGCTTTGTGAATTTCTATAAACAGTTTATCTTTGTATTTATGAGAATCTTTCTTAACTCTTACAGACATGCTGAAGAGTGAAAATAAGAAGAAGTCATTCTGTAAACAGAGAATGAAAAGATTATTGAGAAGAGAGAACTGTGAGAACTTTCTTATCTCAGAAGCTCACAGAGTCTTTGCAAGATTGAAACAGACATTCACAGATACAGTGATACTATTTCACTTTGATTTCTTACTCTTAATCAGATTGAAGACAGATATCTTCTTCTTTATAATTTCAGAAATAGTCTCACAACTACAGTCAAATGAGAACTGAGTTTCAGTGATCTTTTTCTCACAGAAGATGCAACTCACAGAGATCAACTATAACATTCATGATCAGAAGCTTCTTATAATAGTGAAATTCTTCTATCACTGATATCACTACTTTGAGAGTCTTGTAACAGTGATTACTGTTAGAACTGATTATAATAGCTTACAACAGTTTACTTCAATCAAGAAACTTTCACAGCAGCAGGTTCACTGAGCTCAGAGACTGAGTGAGTTCTAGTTCAAGATAGAACATATCAAGAGAACTAAGAACTCAGTGAATGAACTCTCTCACAGATCAGACTATATTAAGAAGATCAGAGTGACAGATACAGAGAGACTAGAGAAGACAGAAAAGCTTCATAAAATGCTCAGACTGAGTATTATAAAGAGATTGACTGAAGAGTCTCTCAATTCTCTGTGAGAGAAGAGAAAGAAGAGAGAGAAGAAGTCTATATAACTACTCTCTATAACACTGAGAGTCAACACTCTGAGAATCTTCATGAGAATTCTTGAAGAGAGTATCTATAATCTGAAGAGTTTGCAGGCTTTGAGAAGTACTGCAGAAGATCTGATATAAGAAGAAACAGAGTATAAGTCTTCACAAGATCTTCTATTCAGATTGTCTGAACTGCAACTGAAAAATGAATATACTCAGCATATTCAGAAACTGCTTACAGCAGGGATCAACTCTGCAGAAATAAAGAATTGAAGAGACTTAAATAATCTCTTGCAAAGAGAGAACTGGATTTATATACCTGTAAATGAGTTTCTATATATAGAACTCATCAAAAGATATCATGACTCTTCTCTAGCAGGTCATTTTACAGATACTAGAACTCATGAGTTGCTTACAAGGAAATACTTCTGACTGAAGATGCAAGAACTTATGAAGAAAATAGTGAATTCTTGTACTGTTTATCAGGGTTCATGAGTAGTACAGTTCAGATCATATGAAGAAATTACTTCTCTACTCATCTCACAGAAATCTTGAAAACAGCTAGAAATGAATACTCTTATAAGTCTCTCTGAAAGTAAGAATATATATAATACCTGCTTTGACAGTGTGCTGATAATAGTGAATCACTTTATCAAGATGACACACTTTATACTCATCTGTAAGAACTTGAAGTCAAAGAATTTAACTTATATCTTTGTCTGTGATGTGATCTGATTGCATGAATTATCTGTGAATATTGTCTCAGACAGAGAATCAATCTTTACAGAAGAGTTCTGATCTGATCTGATGACTATACTGAAGATCTCATGAGATCTAAGCACAGCTTTTAATCAATAGATAGATGATTAAACAGAATGTCTGATGAGTATATTGAAACAGTATCTGCAGTGCTTTGTCAATTATAATCAGAATAACTGAATGTATTAATTATTATTTACAGAGTTTATATACAATAACTTAAAGTATGTCAGTATAGATAAAACTCTCTTTGAGATGCTCACTGAGACTCATCTGCAGATGATCTTCATAAATCTGTAAGAGTACACTATAGAGTGTGATAATGCCTGTGAATAAGCTGAGAGAATTTAGAAGATCTGAGAGAAAGTCTGTGAATTCTTGAGAAAGACTCAAGAGTATTAGAAGAGATACTATGACTTCAAGTATATTATAAAGAGTTTCAAGAAAGATGATAAAGTCTGACTGAGTTTAGAAAACATCATTATACAGAGATCTAGTAAGAAGCTGAATCTCTTACAGACAGAGTCTTATAAGATTATGAAGAAAATCAGTTTACAGTTCTACAGATTGAAACTGTTATCTGAGTTGCAGATATACAATGTTTTTCATGTCTCTTTACTCTGTGAATATAAGGAATTCTCAGAAGAGAACTCTGTAACTCATCACTCTATTCACAAAGTACTAGAGAGTGAAAGAGAATATCAGATTAAAAAGATTATTAACTCAGAGAAGTGAGATTGCAAGCTCTGATTCAAGATTCAGTGATAAGAGTATTCTGATAAGATGAATGAGTTCACTTAAGAATTATTCAGACAGATAAGACATCTGCAGAAGCTGAGACATGATTTTCATACTGTAAATTCTGATAAGTCAGAATAATGCAGTCTTCACTAAGAACCTGATTATGATAAAGATATTAACACTGTTATTTGTAAATTCTAGTCTATAAGATGATGAGTTTCTACTGAGATGAACAGTCTGCAGTGTATATAAGAAAAGAAGAAATTATATTCTCATTAAGCTAAAAAACAAGAAAATAAACAGAGCTGTGAACACAATTTGAAGACTAATAAAGAAAAAATAAAGAAAACTCAAACTCACATTCTTAACATCTGTGACACTTAATTCTCTCACAACTATTAATTTCTCTCTTTAAAGAAGTAGAGAGTATTATATCTGTGATACAGATAATTATTGTATTTGATATGAAGATTATCAGAAATGCACAGACTTCAGAGAAGTCAGACATCAGAGCACATGCAGTTGTAGCAGAGTCTTGAAGACTGATCACCTGTGCATGTGATCAGATATCTCTTATAAAGCTATGTTCACTTTCTCAGTTGTGCTGAAGTATTCAGCCTGAAAACAATTAAGACATGAAGAGAAGACTCATCTGTTCAGATCAACTCTCATCATAAATTCATAATATTTGTATTATCTTGATTACTCAGATTTTATGAGTATCTGAGAACTCATCTCTCATTGACAATGAGATTGCAGAAATGCGCTGCGGTGTGAGAATCATTGATAGAGAATCTAGATATATTCATATATGCCTGATCAGAGATTGTGCAGATAGAGAGAGAATGATTGTAGACCTGCAGAGCTGCAGAAGACACTGATAACACAGAGAGCTTTACAAGAACTGTTAACTAGAATCTATAAGAAATTACTTATAAGAAGACTTACAGCAAAGAGGAAAACTGTACTACTTGAAGTCAGAGACTAGTCTGAGAGAGACAGGGAATTGACTGCTGGTCTGAAGATTGAGTGCAGTGACAGAGTTAAGAGAAGTGAAGATACAGTTATGAGTGACAGCATCTCCACTTCATCAGTCAGTAAAAAGTGACTAGAGAAGTCACAGAAATGCCTACAAGAAGCTCAGCAGCAGTCAGACATTATTTGTGAAGATATTGAAATTGAAAAAATTTTTATTCTTGAGAAGTTCTTGAATTAATACACAGACATTGTCAGAAACACTCTCTCTCTATTATCTGAGTGAAAACACTTCACAGATGAATAAGAATACTCACAGTTTGTAAGAATAAGAGCTGTTATAGAAAAAGAGAAAAGAAGATGAGATTCTGCAGACAGATCTGAAGTATTTATACTACTCTAGAGAGATTTACTTACACTGTGAATGATTCTACAGAACAGTCAGATCACTCTAGTAAATAAGAGTGATTGTGAATCACAGATCTGAATCTTTCTATGTGACTACAAAGAGTGATTACAGATTATGAATATCTTGATTCTACAATTCTACAGAGTTAATAAAAGAATGAAAAATTCCTCACAATTCTACAGTGTCAAAGAACAATGATTTGTAAGAATGAGTGAAAGATTAACTTATGAATATTTCTCTTTGATGAAGATAATCTTACAAAGAGTGATTTATCTATGAGATGAATCTGTGTGATGATCATACAAGAATCTCATGAAAATAATTAAGAGTTAACTGAAACTCTTCTATATGAAAGATGTGAGATGAAACTGTGTGATAGTCAGAGAAGAATCTGTAGACTATAAAGAATCTTACAGAATAAGAAACTGAGTGACAGACTCTTTTCTCTTCACAGTGACAAGGGATTTTTTCTCACTGAGATTTTTTATAGATATAAAGGGTTTTTAGTCAGTATCACTGCAGTGCTGAGCTGACTCTATGAAGTCACTCAGTGAAAGACTTCACAGATGAAGCCTTAGAGAGAAGAGAGTATGTAAGAAATCCTGCTTCTCATGAATTCTTTATCTCTATTTCTATCTCTTGTGTAATCAATAGAGCTAGCAGCCCTTGACTACACACAACTATATAGACTGAAGTTTGTGAATACTATTCACAACTCAGCTTGAATGCTATTATATATTTGACTTCTACATTTTATCTTTCTACCGCGAATACTTCTAGTAGTTAACAGTACATATCACGCCAAGCTGCAAACACCTGAATAATCGCCTGCGAGCACTTATTCTTACATTGTGATAAACCTTTCTACATTGAGACAGATGCATTTAAATGAGCTATTAAAGACACTCTTCTACAGATGAGTAAGAACAGCAAGCTGCACTCAGTGATATATGATGATAGGAAACTATCAGATGCTGAGCTCAATTATTCAGTGTATGAAAAGAAATTACTAGCAATCAAGTATATGCTGATATTGTGAAATAGATATATCAACAACAGATATATGACAACAGTGATCACAGATCATGAAAGCCTTGTCTATCTATAATTGATGATAAAATCTTTCAAACACTTAGCATGTTGAATCTCAGAGTTCTAAGCATATAATCTTCATATCAAATACTGAAAGAAATTGAATGCAGTGATATCAGACACAATCAGTCACAGACTCAATTTCATGAGTGAGAGTTCTGCAAATCAGGCACAAGAGACATTCATGTTAAATACACTGAGAGAATGCAAGAAATCAGAATGAGTGAATATCATAATCTCTCACTTGAAGAATGACAAGATATCAGATAACAAGTGTCTCACAAAAGTAGTAGAAGAGATGCTTTCAAACTTTAAGCTGAGAAAATTGAAAAACAATATTGTGCTTTACTGTAATCTAGAATATGCAGAAGCTCTCTATCTAGAATCTTTATTTAGATGTAACTTAGTGACTCATATGTACAAGAAATTCAGTCACTTAGAAAGCTCTGAACTCATAAGTATACTCAAATCAAGAGTATACTGATCAAGCATGACTGAGAACATTCAGACATACACTCACAAGTGCCTGAATTATCAGGTTGTGAAAGAATCTAAGAAAGAATTGAAACATAAGAAAGTACAACATCAGATGAAGTGTATAATACAACTGTTCAAACAATGAAGAGTGAACCTCATAGACATATTACTGCAGATATCAAATGAAAATTAATGAATAATCACTGCTATTGATTATACTACTGACTGGCCAGTTATGAAAGCAGTTTCAGAGGTAATAGAGAAGATGATGATGAAGTTTCTACATAATAAGATCTATATCAACTATGAAATACTGCACAAGATTCTAACTGATAACAGTGTGAATCTTGTAGAAGAAGCAGTGAGACATTTCATAAGCCAGTTACAGACAAGACATTGTAGAACAATATTATATCACTCACAGATGAATGAAAAGATGAAACACTTGAATAAAATCTTGAACAACATGCTGATGAAATATCTAGTGAACAAGTCTATGAGACTATGAGATAAATATCTCGGGCAGACACTACTGGCCACGCGGATTTGACAGCATGCAGTCATCAAGTGTTCATCATTCTACCTGTTGTATGAATTGCATCCGCGCATCCCGGAGAATGCTTCAGAAAAGGTGAGAGAGAGAGTAGTTGTGAATACAGCAGAAACAGCAGTTGTGAACACAGCAGAAACAGTAGTTATGAACACAGCAGTAGCAGTTGCAGATGCAACAGTCACAGATGTGGAATCAAGATTGAAAGAGATCAGCCACACACATATAAAAGCTAATAAGTTACTCCTGAATCAAGCAATTCAATCAAAAAGAATATGAGACTCACTTATTAAGGAATTGAGTCTCAAGATAAGAATGTGAGTTCTCATACACAATGAGAGTTCTGAGAAGTTCCAACCTAGGTGATTTGAGTCATATAAAATACTCAAATCACATTCTCTGAGAATATATGCATTGAAAGAATCAGAGAAATAAGTCTTATACAACTTAATCAATGATTCATAACTTATAGAAGCAAAGATACAAGATCTGAGCAGATTATAATTATCTGCAGCACTATTATCAGCATTGAAAAAGAAGAGACTTATAATTGAAAAGTCTCATAAAGTAAGAGAAATCATAGATACTTATAAATCAGATGATCTCACTTATTTCAATCTTTTCACAATTATAAGAAAAGAATGAGAAGAAATGAAGAAATCAGATAAATACCACACTTCAATAAGTGATAAGACTGTAGCTAATTGTATAATAATACACTACAGACAGCAGATGCAACACAGTAAAGAGTGATCTCAAAGTGACAGACTTGTATATGAATCAGATTGCAGAAGAAAAAGAAATTCAGAGTTGAATTCAACTGTTTACACTAGTTCAATTGCAGAGATCACAGAGAATGAACTATCTGAAACATTCACAGACATGTAGAATCAAGTCATCTTAATTTCTGAAAATACTCAGAGATCAGATAAGATTAGTTTCAATGAGCTGTTTACTGTAGTAATCTGAGTAAGTGAAGAGAGACAGTATAATACATGAGACAGAATTATAAAAGATGAAAGCTGCTGAACCTAGTCACTGAACACTGTATTATATAGAGATTATGTAAGAGTAGTGACTAGCAGATAAAGAAAAAGTGTAAGAAAAGAAATAATGAATTGATTATCAACTGTAAGAGTCAGCTGCAAAAGACAAATGTTATTATACACACTTCATTCATTTTCATATGTCATATATTTAATCTATTTTCAACACCACATCATCTGAAAAACATCAAAAACAAAGGAAATCTCAAAACTCAAGATCTGTAAGAGATTCAAGAATTGCAAGTCACTCTTGCAATAATACTGTGCATATCTCTGATTTCTCTGTCACTCTGTGTATGACATTAATGTCATTTATCACAAGATTGACTGAAATGCCAATATAGAAATGCACATGTATATGTGTAGAGAAATTGAAGAAGAGCACAGAACCCGCAGAACCAGAAGCCAGAGTAGAAGAAGTGAAGGTGAAAGAAACAGAAGAAGAAGAAGATGCAGGACTGAATAAATGATAAAAGTCATCTGAGGCTGAATACTTATGACTCAGTGTGCACATGACCTTTTTCACAGAAGAGGGAGAAGAAGTAACAGAAGAAGCTTGAGAGCAGAAGAGAATAGTCTCAGCAGCATTGTCATCTTTGATTAAAATGGCCTCTGGCGCTGGAGCAACTAAGAACTATTATTAGTGTATAAAACTGCAAAAACAGGAATAACAATTACTGAACAAACACCTGCTGGCCTTAGAATTGTACACACAATTACAACATGCATAAGGCTTCTCAGAAAGAGAGAGAGAGAGACAGAGAAATGCAGGAAGCAGAACACAGCATGCAAACAGCTCATTTCTATGATAACATCTCAGACAAGGTGTACAAGCCTCACATCTGTGAGTATAAAAGAGTATGACATCCGCATTCCTGTTTCTGAAAACATGGATATCTTTTACCTGCATCATGAAGTCAGACAACAGATGTCAGAGAATAGACTGATACAGATCTATCATTCTGAAGAAATTCATCAAAGTGAATATTCTCACAATATTGAACTTTATAATTATAAAAAGTTTCTTGATGTCTGTGAATGCTATGACTTCATACACAGTAAAACTCATAATGATTTCCTCTAAGAACAGAAAAATCAGTGTTAGAAAGAAAAGATGAAAAAGAAAAAGACTTATGATTTCAATACTGTTGAGAAGAGAGATAATTCTCTGAAATAAATAAATAATTGTCTCATCATGAATATTTAAAATGAATATAATAATCAGTGTTCATAATCAAGCTTCAGATAGTTATATTATACACAGTCTTCATACAATAAATCATTCTGAGAGTCAGTAAGAAGGGCAGAAGTGTACATGCTGAGAAAGGTGATTCATTAAGTCTATACAACATCTTCTTGAAATGAGAAGAGCTGGTAATGAAAGCAGAGATGATAAAATCAGAAGTAGCAGAAGTGAGAGTTATGAGAACAGAGATAGCAGAAGAGGAACCAGAAACAGAGGTAGTGAGAGAGAAATCAGACACAGAGGCAGGTGTAGAAGATTGAGAAGAAGCGGCAGAGAAAGGAACAGAGAGAGCAGAGAAGAACACACAAGACTCAGTCACACATGACACAGACAATTTCTTTATTATCATATTCTTCAAGTTCTTAACTAATGATTCAATACTGAGTTCACTATCATTAGCAGACATAGATCTGTCAATGTGTGAAGATTCTATGTGAATAAAAACAAACATATCAGCATCTGCATCTATGCAAAATTGTGTCAGAAAACACAATTAGAGATCTGCTGAGAAGGAAATAATTGAGAGTGTATGAGAAGGTGAAGAAGGTGTATCATCATTCATGATAATATGTCATTCTGATGATTATTAGAAGATAAACAAGTCCTGATCATATTTCATAACATGTTACACTTACTGCTAATGAACTGCCTGATATGAGCACTATGAAAACACTTGTTGTGAAAACAGAGAGTCATTGTCAGAAACACATACAATGTGATAGATAAACAGATGAAAAGAGTTGAACAGAAGAAGTAGAAATCTTAAATGAGATAGTGATGTTTGATGATAATAATGATGAAGAAGATGATTGAAGAATGAGAAAAGTTAGTGAATGAGTGATGTAATATAGTGAAAGTTTCTTTGTGAGAATGTATGTGAGATGCTAGCTGAATCAGAAATAGGTCACATGATCATGAAACACTAGTGGCGAGCTAATCTGCATGAAGCTAGGGCGTATGACATGGTCATATGAGCATGACTGAATCTGATGAGAGAGAATGTGATTCGGGAGAATGTACAACTGTCAGATAATAACGCAGCCGCTTCCAAACTACTACGAATGTAAAGAGAGCCCTAGCAGCCACTAATTAATTTAGCGTACGAGATTCAATATATAAGAAGCCGGCGTACGCCTGTAATCGTACGCTGGCTTAAGCAATCTTTGAATCACAATTTGAGAGTTTCTAAGAGTGTTTTAATAGTTTTCATATCAGCTTGAACTTAGTGATGAGTTGAAGAAGAAGAGAAAAGAGAGAAGAAAGAAATGAGAATAACTTATCTTTATAATATGAAAACAGAGAATTGCTGCAATTATTCTCTCTAGTAATAAAGATCTGTTTTCTGCATGTATTTCTGATATAGATTATATAATAACTGTATACAAAGAATATCAACACTGTATGTATTGAATAAAGATAATATTACTATACAATACTGTAGCTGTTTCTGTATATCTCTGAAAACTGTTAATATTTTCTTTGTCTCTTTATATTTAATAAGTCAGTAATATATTTCAATACACTTCTTCTTTTATTATTATCATCATCATTATCATCATCATCATTATCATTATTATCATCATTATTATTATTAACATTATCACTATCATCATCATTATTATTATTATTATTATCATTATTATTATTATTATTATTATATTATTTCTGACTGTCTCTTCTGTCTTCATCTCTCTTCAATACTCACTGAAATTAATCATGTTATTTCTCTTCAAATATTCTGTGATTCTGCAGATTACTAAGATGCGTGAGTGCTGTCACAGATTGAAGAAAGAGAAGAAGAAGATATTTAAATAAAAGAAGACAGATCATAAGACATGTTATAATACCTTGAAGAGACTCTGTAAGAGAGTAGAATAATAATGATTTTAAGTAATACTTCTGATAGATTTAGACTGAACTAAGTATAGAAATAATATGAATAACATTATCTGTGAGAGATTAAAGAAGAAGACAGTGAAGAGTCTTATACAGTAGCAGTGAGACTAGAAGAAGTTCTGAGAATAATTTAAGTTCAAGATGAAGAGAGAGAGAGAGAAGAAGAGTATTACTGTAAATAAGTAGTAACAGAAGAAGATTGAGAAGATATTGAAGTGAAAGACAAAGAAGTCAAAACTGATAAGTTTTTTATTTATTAAAAGATAATGATTTTTAATAACACTTCTATTCTCTAATTGATTAGCAGAAGCTTGCAGAGAAGAAGAAAATTAAGGTCTTATTCAGATCTTGAATGTGCTTTATAATTCAGAATATTGAGAAGACAGTTCTACTCTCTGAGCATGTCAATCTGCTTGCTGCTGAGATGGAACCTGAGACAGCAGATCAGAAAATTTGAGATTTTAAAGTGCAGATTAATCTGACTGAGAGAAAGTAGCAGAAACTCTTCTCTGAGAAGACAGTGAAGAGAGATTTTAGAATGATTATCATCTCAGATGAGAAGAAGAAGAAGAAGAAGAAGAATGAGAAGTGAATTATGAAGAATGATAAGAAGAATAAGAAAGAGAAGAAGTAGATTTTTTTCTTTTTATATTAGTTAGTTGTAAGTTTAAGTTTTTAATTATTAATAATTAAAATTAATTTCGAGTTTTCAAAAATTATTGTACAAGTTATAATCAAGTCAGAAATGATATATATATATATATATATTTAACTATTATAATTAGACTGACTGTGTAACCGTGTCTGAGACCAGAATCAAACTTTACAGTTATTATATTATCTAAAAGCATTACTTCTGATCATGATTTGTGTTCATTACATTGATTTCAAATCCTGTTATTTTAAATATTAAAGATTTCAGATTCACTTTTCAAATAAAAATCTAGTCTCAGATAAAGAATATATTTGAATTCTTAGTCACATTTTCATTCTGATTTCATTATTGAAAATGATATCAAATGAGACTATGAAATCATTTCTCAGTTACATAATATTATAATATAGTGCTTATTTATTGAAAATTCAACAGAGAGTGTTATTAAATATCATTACTTTTCTGAATATAGATTATAATCAATATCATTTTAATTAAAAAAAAAATGTAAAATATAAAAAATAATAAAAAAATAAAAAACAAAACAATAAGAAAAAATCACAATAAAAAAAAAAAAAAGAGAAAGAAAAAAAGAAGAGAAAGAAAAAAAGAGATAGAAAGAGAAAGAAAAATAAAAAAAAAATAAAAGAAAAAGAAAAAAATAAAAAATAAAAATAAAAACAAATCAAGATCACAGAGCTGTAGTATCTCTAAAATACTTACTTCTCAGAGTCTTTACAATGTTTATTACTAACTATGTATCTCTTATAGTAAGAGTAATATAACTGTAATAAGTCATTATCTTAACATTATCTAATAAATAATCAGTATATATCTATATAAATGTGAATAATTAGAAAATATACACTTAAAAAGTATGATCAGGATGAACTCTGCTATCACTTGAATAATATTAAGAACAGAATACTGAAATCAATGATTTCTCTCATCAATTTCACAGATAAGATATATGAAGATAATCTTGAGAAATATAAGATTCTCTGACTTCTGGTAGAAACAGATCTCATAGAGAGACTCTATTTTCATTATATCAGAGACTGAGTGTTATTAAAAAGCATTACTTTAATGTACATACACTT
The DNA here is from genome assembly GCF_000003525.1 of Blastomyces dermatitidis ER-3. Lineage (NCBI taxonomy): Eukaryota > Fungi > Ascomycota > Eurotiomycetes > Onygenales > Ajellomycetaceae > Blastomyces > Blastomyces dermatitidis. The sequence goes on along the minus strand of NW_025544782.1, from coordinate 2,245,032 downwards.
ACTACAGTGATTCACTCTCTGTACACATGATCAAAAATTGCAGCTTTCTCATGTCACATAGCTCTCTCTGAGATGCTGCTGCTGATTTGCAACTCACACAGTCTTTCAGTCCAGCACACACTGTATATATGCAGCTCTGTGTGCTGAGGCCATGTTGATCATTATAGCCTGGCGTGGTACTTACTTTTCATGGGCTATGTTTCATTTGATTGAGAGAGAGAAGAAGATGCAACTGCTGTTTTATTTAAGAGAGAGTGAGTAATTGAATCTATAGAAGATAATTTAATTTCTTCTGTATTTGAAATTTGATTAGTCTATACTCTTCAATTTGAGAGTTTCTGAGAGTGTTTTAATAGTTTTCATACCAGCTTGAAATTAGTGATTGATTGAAGAAGAGAAAAAAGAGAAGAAAGAAATGAGAATAACTTATCTTTATAATATGAAAACAGAGAATTGCTGCAATTATTTATTCTAGCAATAAAGATCTGTTTTCTATATGTATCTCTGATACAGATTATATGATAACTGCATACAAAGAATATCAACAGTGCATGCATTGAATGAAGATAATATTACTGTGGTTCGGAAGAACGTACAACTGTCGGATAATAACACGGCCGCTTCCGAACTACTAGCGTACGTGTACGAGTGAAAAGGGGCCATAGCGGCCGCTAATTAAATTAGCGTATGAGATTCAATATATAAGAAGCCGGCGTATGCCTGTAATCATACACTGGCTTAAGCAATCTTTGAATCACATCTGATAGCATGTCTAAAAACTGATGAGAAGTGCAGGCTTCTTCAGAGCATGATAATTTCATCTATGAAGTAATTCATAGTTATCATATCAGTGTGGTTCTAGAACATCTTAAAAGATAGCATATAAAGAGCAGTGAGCAGAAGAGTATCTGATTAATACTGCTTTACTTATTGAGGAAAAACTTCATACTCAGATGAATGCCATATATGTAAACAGATGAGATGTGAGAAAAAGAGATGAGAGTAGTGAATCAGATTCAAAGAAGACTGCTCTTCACTCAAAGAGATAAAAGAGAGAAGTGACTATCACTGAAGTTATACAATGATAACAGAAATCATATAATAATATAACAATAGACATCATACAATTAATAAGAAATCATCAAAATGAATACCTTTTCTAGTCAATATAAACAACACTCTTCTCTGCTATCTGAACTGAAAGATATGCAGAACCTCTCAGAGAGTTTACTCAAAGTAGTAAGAAAAGCAGTTAAAACTGTCAAACTGAAATCAAAGCTCTGTACATATATGAGAATTCTAAACAAGATTAAGACTCTGTGTACACAGTGACAGACTGAGACAGAAGTTAAACAACAATTAACATTCACTGCAGATCAAGTATTCACTATGAAGAGCTTCACTGACACAATCATTATCATTAATAAGAATAGAGAAAACCAGATCTTAGATCTGTAGTAGAAGATTAAACATTTACATAGATAGATAACTACACTGAATCTGAAGATCTTATTATAATTGTTTATAATCTCTTCAGAAGTATACATATTATCAGAGATCACTGCACAGAATAAGAATCTGAGTATGAAATATATTAAGTCAGAAGATCTGCTGAAGTTATTAAGCTTCAATAATAACTGAAAAAATGATGCTGCAATCAGCTGACTAAGTCAGATGTAATTATATTATCAGATTAAACATGAACTCACAGACAGATAGTTAACAGAATTTTAACAAGTCTTAAAATCTGCTGTGTTTCTACACAGAAAAGTGAAGTCATTATGAATGACTAATAAAAAGATAAATCTCACAGACTCAGAGTGATATTTATTCTTATAAATATGAAATGAGTTTTTCAAATGAATCTTGCACAACTTTGAGAAAGTGAATATATAAGATAAGTATTACAAATGCTTCACTGAGTGTAGATAAGTGAATAATCTTATATCATACTTCACACACTTCAGCTTACACTATCTCATGTTAAATGAAGAGCTTTTAACATTATTCTGTTTACAGATCTTTATTCATGATCTTACATCTGAGTTGAGAGCAGAATGAAAATGCTTAATCTTATAATCAGACACAGTGAAAGAAGTATACAATATTCTTATTGTATAGAAATAAGTAAGTCAATTACAACAGAAAATACTGCAATTAAGTATATCTCAGCAGAGAACAGATAATCAGACTTCTATAACATAAGTTATATACTCAGATACAATGAATCTAGATCTGAATGCTATCACTAAAGCACTGAATTTCTTAAAAAAGAAATCCTCTGAATGAAAATCTTGATATTATAAGTATTGAGCTTGCTTCAACTGTGAATGTCAAAATCATGATGCAAAAGATTACACTCAGTATACACAGTCAAGAGAAGTAAGAAAGTTAAAAAACTAGTAGAATCAGTGAGCTCAGAGACACTCACTGATATTCTATGAAAAGTCTTTAATATGAAAGAGATGCTCATATTAGATAACTCTCTGAATCCTGCAAATGTAAAGAAGAAGCAGACTCTTAAATGAGATGCAGATGAGAATGATGAAGTGAATATTCATCTCAATATCTTAAGATCTGAAATGTTAATGTATAGAGAGTACTTGAGTAAGAATTAAGAGATGACTGTAAAAGTGTTAGCAGATATAGAAGCTTCTACACAATATATTAGTGATTATATAATCTGAAGATTGAAAGAGATCTGTTAAGTGAAAGATCTCTGATGCATAAGATTATCTGATAACTGATATTTAATATCATCTGTAAGAGTAAGAGTTCTCTTGCACTTCAGAGAATGATCTTGCTATATTTGAGTGTAAGAGCTGTAGAATATGAAATACAATCTTATTCTCAGACTCAATTGATTTCAAAGGTTCAATCTGCAGATTCAATGATATACATGTCATATACAGTTGACTGATAGAAAGAAAATGATTCATACAATTCTATTAACTGATATGAGAAGAACATTTCACATCTCTGATATAGAAGAATTAAATCTGCTTACATATTAACAAGTAAAGAGAACAATTCACAAGACCTCATTCAAAAGTATTCTGTATGTTATATGAGATCTGAAAGTGGAGAAAATCAAGATAAAAGATATACAGAAGAATAAGCATATGAAGAAGCTTCTGAAGAAGCATGAAAAGATCTTCTGAACAGATCTTTCATCAGAATTGCTGTCAGAACAAGGATTCATACATGAGATTAATACAGAGAATGTAAAATCAGTCAATCAGAATGCATACTCCCTGTCACAAGCACATCTCAAAGAACAGAAGTATCAGATCATCAACCTTCTAGAACATGATCTTATACAATTCTCATCAAGCACATGAGGCTTTTCAGTTCTATTCATGAAAAAGATGAATGAGAAGTAGCAGATATGTATTAATTATTAAGCACTCAATAAGCTTACAATCAAGAATAAATATTCACTGTCATGAATTCAATAACAGTTGAATACAGTCAGAAACACTTAATATCTATTAAAGATTAATCTTCTCTCAGAATACTGACAGATCTGTATAGATGAACTGTCAGTTCTGTGAACTGTGTTTAATATATAATGAAGAAAGTTCAAATTTCTGATAATACTATTCAGTCTGATAAATGTGCCTGCTATCTTTCAAACAATGATGAATACAATTCTTTATAAACAGAATGAGATCTCATGTCTTATATATCTTAATGACATTCTAGTCTTTTCAAACTCATATAATGAACATCTGAAGCATCTTAATAAAGTGCTTACAACTCTGACAGAGTATAAGCTCTACATTAAATCAATCAAGTATGTGTTTGAAACAGAAGAGTTGAAGTTCATAGAACATGTAATGAGTGATGACTGTATACACTTATTATTATTATTATTCTTCAATTATAGATGTATGCAGTCAGAGACTATGACATCTACCTGAGAACTTTAGTTCTCAGGGTTTTTTCTATGTCTGTAAAGTTAACTATTGTACATTCATCAATTTCAGATATGCAAAATCAGAAAATTCCAGCCCAGAATACAAAAACTGTTTACAAATTGCAGTGTTTTAACATCTTTTGATACTTTGAAACCATTTGACAATATCATGACAAAAGAAAAGAGAGAAAGAACACAGTCTCAAAGATAGACACATTAAATAGATAGATAGAAAGAAATTGAAAGAAAAAGATACAGAAAAAGATAAAGTAAAGAGAGACTATAACAAAACAAATTATTAAAAGAGAGTGTATAGCTGTTTTAACAGACTATATCTGATTAATTTCCTTCTCTTCATATTCAGATAATTCTGAATTTAGTCATTTTCTTGTAGCTGCTTGAGTTTCTGATAGAAAGTCTATTAAGTATTTAATTCCTGTCTCAGTTGAGAATAAGAATCTCATATTTAATTGATTTAGATCATACTTCTCTTTCAATCTGACTCTGAGACTATTGTATAATGCACAGTGCATTATAATGTGCTCAGGATTCTCATTTATATTGCAGAATGAGCATTCTATTGAGTCAAATCTATCATCAAATCTTTGTATATAAGATTTGAAATAGCCATGTCCTAGTTTCAGCTGTATTATAGATGAGAATATTTTCTTTTTACATTTAATTGAACAAGATTTCCACTTGGGTTTTGTTTCAAATCTTGAATAATGTATACTCTTCTTTTGTTTCTGCCAGCTTTCATTTCACTTGTCTAAACAAGATTCTTTTATTTTTCTCTTTATAAAAGACCAGGACACAATTTTTTGAATAGATCTGCTTAATTCTGCATCCTTTTTTGCAGCTGAAGCAGCCAATTCATTGTCATGAATATTCATATGAGCAGGAACTCAGTGCAGATGAATTCTCAGCTTTGATGTTCTTCTCTGTTGAATTTTAAAACAGAGTTTAAGATCAGTTCAAGATTCATTTGATCATTATGAATCTGACTATTTCTAAGTCTTTTTAAAGCAGCTTGACTATCAGAGAATATCCATGTCTCTTTCAAACAATTTCCTCTTTTATGAGATTTTATTTCAATGAGTTTGAAAGCTTTCACTATTGCAAATAGTTCAGCATCAAAGACTTCACATTCAGAGCCTAGATTTCAGAAATCTGAGATAAAATTAATATTATCTTCAGTAAAAGCAATGCCTGCGCCTAATCTATTCAAGTTCTCATGTTTTGAGTCATCTGAATAAATCAGAATAGAGTCTTTTACATTGATTGTAGAAATTCTCTTCAAATGCTGTTCATATTCTTTCTCTTTTCATAGTTCACTTATTTGTAAGTCTATAAGAGATTCAAGCTTTTCTCTTCAGAAAGATAACTTCTCATGATCAACTTTTTCAACATTTAAAGAAGAAAATTGATTTTTAATCAGAGAGCATAGTCTGTACAGTTGAGAAGACATTTTCTTTGAAGAATTATTTTCATTTCAATCAAGAAATCTATTCCAATCCAGTTCATTTCCAGAGTTAATTAATGAAAATAAAGAAGAGACTCTTTCTCTGATTATATGATTTGAGCTCATCTTTACAACTCTCAGAGCATAGTTCATACAGGTCTTTTCAAATCTAATAGCAGGAGAAGGAATTGAAGCTTCAATTTCCATTGCTTTAATAGAAGATGATTTGAATGCTCTCAGAATTCTTCTCAAGGCTCTGTTTTGCAGACTTTGAAAGAGTTCAGTGAAATTCTCTTGATTATTCTATCAAATTTGAACTTCATAATCAGCTACTGATGTAATACAGGCTATATATAACTGTCTCATAGCCTGGAAGAATAGATCTCTCTCTGTATTTGATAGTCTGATCATGTTGTTCAATAGTCTTTCTGCCTTGACAGTTCTTTGTTGAATGTGATATTTAAAATTCAACTTGAAGTTTAATCATACTTCTAATCATTTGACATTTACACTGGGTTTAATCTCTCTATTTAGAAGAGTTAGAGATAGTTCTTTCTCATTGAATCTAGAAAAGAAATGAATTAACTCAGTTTTATTCATATCAAATTGAATTTGATTGATATCTGCTCTAACAAAGATTTCCTTTACAGCTTCTTCAATTACTTTCAAATTCTCTTTGATAGTTTTTGAGCTGTAGACTAGATCAATATCATTCATATAACTCAGAGATTGCACTATTCTCATATTTCTATTTTTAAATAGATATACAGTGTATATTACAAATAAAATGAGCAAGATTGAAGATCTCTGTGATACTTCTATTTTTATCTCAGTCTTGTCTTGTTTCATTTCATCAAAGAAGAGTTGTATACTTCTTTTAGACATAAAACAGTTAACTCATTTTATTAGAGAAATTGGCAGTTTTAATATCTTCAATATCTGAATTAACTTTGACTTTGAAACATGATCAAATGCTTCTTTTATATCAATAAAAACTGCCATTGAGATCAGACTCTCATGCTTTGCTATTTGAATATCATGAACAACTGAGAGAACAGTGTCAATTGCAGAACACTGTTTTCTATCTCTCATTTGTTCACTGAATAAAAGAGAATCATCTATAGAGCTTATAAAAGATAGTCAAGTAGCTATTATCTTTTCTAAAACCTTTCCTAGGCAGTTCAATAGAGATATTACTCTATATGACTTAGAAATTGAAGTTTTTCTATTAGGTTTTGTAAGAATCACTCCAGTGGCTTCTCTCCAGCATTCAGAATGATATCCATTTTTCAAGAGATTGAAAAAGAGCTCAAAATATTCATTCTTTAAGTAGGAATATGTATTCTGAATAATCAAGTGATTAATTGAATCAGGACCTGCAGCAGTTTTAACAGAACTTGAGAAGATAGCTGACTCTAATTCATCTTATGTAAGATCAGGCCATTCCCAGTCATTTTCATCAATGTAGTTGAGAAGTGATATAGTCTCTTTCTCTGAATCTGAATCTGAATCTGGTGAGTTCTGAAAGAGAATTCTCATAAAAGCTTGACATTTTTCCTCAAAAGAGTTTGCTGTATATAATTTATTCTGAAACTCATATTCTAGAGCTGGAAGTTTTGCTACACTTCTTGTTTTAGTATAGTTAAAAGCTTTAAAAACTTTCTTTCCTTGTGCTTCTTCAAGAAGTTTATTTCAGCAGTCTGTTTTAGCTCTTTTAATATCTGAAAAATATTCATTTCTGACAGCTTTGAACTCTTCATCAGATATTACATCATTCTTTCAATCTCTTCTAGCAGTAGCTAATTCTTTCCTTTTAGATGAGATATTCTCATTTCATCAAGGTTTTGAATACTCAGAAGATTTTCTTTTTGAAATATTATCTCTAACACTTGTTAGAATAATAGATGTAATAAGCTTCACTCTATTCTCAAGCATTTCATTTGAGATATCTTGACCAGAATTCCAATATAGCTCATTCTGTCTTTCAGATTTTAACAGTTTTATGCTCTCTTCAACTGCTTTTCAATCAGCTTTTTCAAAGTTATACTGATTAGAGAGAAGAGCATTTTCACTCATTTGTTTTTCACTCAGTTCAATATTAAATTAAATAACCTCATGATCTGATTCTGATGTCTCATTTGAATTAATAAACCAGTTTACAAGTCTTCTTTTCATTAGATTTTATGACATGAATGTTAGATCTATAATAGACTTCTGTTTCATGTCTTTTCTAAAGAATGTTTGTTGATCAGACTTATTAACCAAATCTATTGAATGCTCAAAGGTTCATTCAACCAGATTATCAGCTCTCACTGCTCTCTTGCATTCTGAATTTCATCAGGAATGATGTGCATTGAAATCTCCTGCAATTATAGAGTTTCTTGATGAAGTTATGTTCAGAAATCCTCTATCAATTGTCCAGATATTGTTGTTTTTCTTCAATGACTTTTCATTATAGATATTTATGAGCTGTATAGTATCAAACTCATTTTCTTTATCTATAATATCACCCACCAGAATATCAGGGTCAGACATGATATCAAATCTTAGATTAAATTGATATCTTGATCTCTTTCTTCCATAGATTACTACTCTTGACTTTATCTCAGACTTTTGAGATAAAAAGCAGTAGTAGCTTGAATGAGAAATGACATATTTTTACTCAGCATCAAAATTCAGCTTCTGAAGCAGTATAAAATCAATCTTTTATTCAAATGCAATTTGAAGATAAGAATAAATGCAATTTGAGTTTCTATTCACATTATTTTGAATAAATGTGATTTTTGAAGAGTTTTTAAACTTTTTTTGTTGTTTTTGTTGTATATTCATACTAAAAGAGAGTAGAGTAGAATCTAATCACTATCATCAGATAGTAGATTATAACTGTTCTGAAAAGTAGAAATCTCAACTGCTTGTATTATATCTAGTTTATTATCAGAGTCATTTCTCAATTCTCTAATCTTAACAGAAGTTTGAGAATTCAAATTCTATTTACATTTCACTGAAGAATTGAAGTTTGAAGACTTAGATAATTGAGAGTTTCTTCTTTTTAAGCTTGCAGTTGTAAGTTTACTGGCTTGACTCTTCTCTTCAGTTCTAGATTGACTTTGAGCTTCATCTTTTCTCCAGTTCTTTTGAGTTCTAGAAGTAAATATACATTCTTTTGAGCTAGATGTATGTTTTTCTTTGCAATTAGAGCACTTAAGCAGAGTATGTTGACAAATTTCATCTCTTTTTAAGCATGTTTCACATTTATACTCACTAGTTTTGTGATCTCTGGCACAGAATGCACATTTTGAGTCTCTAAAACATGAGATTGCAAAGTGTTCATATCTTTGACAGTTTGAACACTGTGTTTGAGCTTTGAGATTCATTCTTGAGTCTTTATATTCATGAACTCTCATTTTCAAACCTGCTACTCTTACTTCAGAGATCTTTGACTGTTCAAGTGTTTTTGTATATACTAGAACAGAGACATTTCTCCTGCTTTGTCTGAACTCAATTGAATTTAGTCATACAGGCTTCTTTCTCAGTTAAATAGAGTTGTATTCTTTCAATTCATTTTTGAGAAGTAGCATTCCTTCTTCACAGTCAAAAATTTCAACTGAAATATTATGAAGAATGAATTTGTCTCACTTTTCATCTCTTTCAGATAGAATTATTGTATTTAACAAAGATTCTACTGCTGACTTTCAGAGATTCTCATTCTGAATAAGGAATTCAGCACTGAATTCAGGCATTGTAGTCAGAATGATGAAGTTTTCAAAGAATGATGACTCAATTGAAGCTATAACTGATTTTTGAACTTCAATATCAGTCATTAACTGAGAAAAGAACTGCTGATTAATTTCATTTCTGATTCTGAAAATGAGATTTAAGTTTAGCTTGTTTCTTTGCAGAATGTCCTGGTTTGAGACTTTGAGAATAAGTCTTCTATTTCTGAAGATTTGAAAGTTTTTCTCTTTTTACATTTTCTTTTCCACTTTTCTATGAATAGAGGCATGAGCAGTATTCTTCTCAGTTTTCTCAGGATTTTGAGCAGGTTTTGAGACAGCAGGTTTAGAGACAGCAGATTCAGCTGCTTGAGCATATGTTTTCTTCTGATTCAAAGAAGAAGAAGAAGTAGGAAGAAAGAAAGAAGAAGAGCAAGATGAAGAGTCAGTAATTATACTGGAAATTTTCAAGGTTTTTTGAACTGTATTTGAGATTCCAAGTTTGAACTTGATCACCTCCTGTAGTTGTCTAGTCTGAGCATGAAGAATTAACAGAACTTCTTCATTCATCTCACTCAGACACTGCTTTTCAAGAATCTTGCTTGCTTTTTCAAGTTTCTGTATTTCAAGAACTTGTTGTTTCTCTATTTCTTCTTTCTTTCTTCTCTTCAGAACTTCAATCTCAGAAATAGCATTTGAGAAAGCATCTTTTTTCACATTAACTGAGTGTATTTTTGAACTCATTGTTTTCACTCAATGAAAAGTTGATCAGACTGTTTCAATTGAGATATTTCTAAGTCTGTTTTCAATTGAAAAGTTGGTCAGACTGTTTCAAAAGAAGAATAAAAGACTTTTATATATAAAACACCTGATTTTTTTCACACTAGTTCAGTAACTAGGTTAGATTTTTGAAGAGAATCTAATAAACTAAAATTGATTTTTAAGATAAATCAATAAAATCTTTACAATCTCTTTCTTGGGATACAGTGAGGAAAAGTATGATATCAATTGATAATAAATCAGATAATATGACAGTTTTTGAGAGAAAAACTGACAAAAAATAAATCAATTTTTTGCAGAGAAATTGATTAAAACTATTCAATTTTATTCTAAATCATTCAATTCTTCTCACACAACAAGTGTGCAACTCAAATCAGTTAATAAAGAGTGTAAAAAAGAATTAAGTATTAATGAAAGCTCTTCAGCCACTGAAAAAGTAATTCTTACTTAAAAGAATATGAAATTATGACAGAAAATAACTCTGTTTTTAATTCTTTGTAAGAATATTGTATAAAACCCAGAGAAAAATATCTTACTTTTTCAAGAGAAGTAAAAAACTATTTCTAAGATCTTTTTTTTTTTGCATTAACTGCTGTAGAAGAATGAGATAGAAACTACTAAGATATACACTACTGTATATCTTTTATCAAGACTTTCTCTCTTCAGAGTCTTGATATTATAGAGAATATAAGTCTGTTTCTATATGATAATATAAATATTATCAGTGAGATGTAGAGGAACTGATTATTTATATCTCAAAATAGAAGACTTTGTCAATGATTATATTAATATAGAGTTAATTCTCAAATTCAATAGAAATCTAGTGTTGCTGTTCTCAATTTCTTGCAGAATCTATTGAATATTGAGATATTAAAACTAGATTTAATATATCTCACTGTGCAGGGATCAAAGGCTCAGTCAGATCTTGAGATATACTGATTTTATAGTTGTTGATGTGCTGTTGACTCATTGTTCATTGATTATGTGCTTGATATTATCACTGAGGTATCTTTTTGTATTTTTCTGCCGGGGATGGGCCAGATTGGGAAGGGCGGTACAAGGGTGAGACTTGGCATTGATGTTTTGAAACATCAAAGATGGACAGGGTTTTCGCGGAGGTCGCTCCTCAGATATCTCCACAACTACAGATCGGGGATCTTCCAAAATCGAGAAGATTGGTGCATACGGCTAGGTCTCTTCACCTTACAATTTGTATGGTGATTTGGTCCGGGGTTGTGGTGTGGTAGGGGAGAAAGGGGGGATAATCCCACGCAGGAGTTCCGAACGACGTCTGGTTCATGTTTGGCTGGATAACTCCACCACCACACGGGGTATGCAGTCGGCGATGGGGTCAAAATGCTCGTATGATCGAGGGCTTTTCGATGAATCTATCGGCGGGTTCTTATTCGAAAAATCGAGCGAGTTCGTGGTGGAGCGGTTGATGACTGTATACACTTCATTCTGAAGAAATTGAATGTTATAGTGAATTGACTGTGACTGAGAAATATACATTATATACAATAGTTTCTTGAGTTGATCTCATACTACTGCAGGTTCATCAAGAATTTCACACAAATATCTGCATTACTCTCAGATCTCTTAAGAGAAATAGATACAAATCTGTAAAAGAAGAAGTTTCATTTAATTATCTGAAATACTGTGTGTGAAGAGACTTTTCTCACACTGAGAGAATGTATAATAACATTCTCAGTGCTTATTCAATCAGATTATGATAAATCTTTCTACATTGAGACAGACACATCTAAATGAGCTATTAGAGACACTCTTCTACAGATGAGTAAGAACAGCAAGCTGCATCTGATGATATATAATGATAGAAAACTATCAGATGCTGAGCTCAATTACTCAGTACATGAAAAGGAATTACTAGCAATTAAGCACACACTGATAATGTGAAATAGATATATTGACAACAGGTATACAATAACAGTGATCACAGATTATAAAAGTCTCATCTATCTATAATTAATAATAAAATCTTTCAAATACTTAGCATGTTGAATCTTGAAGTTCTAAGCATACAATCTTCATATCAAATACTGAAAGAGATCAGACACAGTGATACCTGACATAATCAGTTACAGACTCAATTTCATGAATGAGAGTTCTGCAAATCAGACACAAGAAACATTTGCATTAAATGTGCTGAGAGAATGCAAGAAATCAGAATAGATGAACACTATAATCTCTCACTTAAAGAATGACAAGATGTTGAATGATAAGCATCTTATAAAAGTAGTAGAAGAGATGCTTCTGAACTTCAAGCTAGAGAAATTGAAAAATGACATTGTGCTTTACTGCAATCTAGAATACACAGAAGCTCTCTATCTAGAATCTTCATTTCAATACAACTTGATGACTCACATGCACAAGAAATTCAGTCACTTAGAAAGCTCTGAACTCATGAGTGTACTCAAATCAAGAGTATACTGGTCAAGCATGACTGAGGACATTCAGATATACACTCACAAGTGCTTGAATTGTCAGATCACAAAAGAATCTAAGAAAGGATTAGAATATAAGAAAGTATAATATCAGATGAAGTATACAATACAACTGTTCAAATAATGAGAAGTGAATCTCATAGACATATTACCGCGGACATCAAATGAAAATTAATGAATAATCACTGCTATTGATTACACTACTGGCTGGCCAGTTATAAAAGCAGTTTCAGAGATGACAGAGAAGATGATGATGAAGTTTCTACATGATGAGATCTATGTCAACTATGAAATGCTATGTGAGATTCTAACTGATAACAGTGCAAACCTCATAGAAGAAGCAGTGAGGCATTTTATGAGCCAGTTACAGACAAGATATCATAGAACAATATCATATCACTCACAGATAAACAGAAAGATAGAACACTTGAATAAAATCTTGAGTAACATACTGACAAAATATCTAGTGAGTAAGCCTATGAGATTATGAGATGAATATCTCAGTCAGATGCTATTAGCCACGCGAATTCAGCAGCATGCAGTCTTCAAGTGTTCATCATTCTATCTATTGTATAGATTACATCTGCACATCTCAGAGAATGCTTTGAAAAAGATGAGAGAGAAAACAACAGTCACAGACATGAAATCAAGATTAAAAGAGATCAGTCACACACATGTAAAAGCTAACAAGTTACTTCTGAACTGAGCAATTCAATCAAAAAGAATACAAGACTCACTTATTAAGAAATCAAGTCTTAAGATGAGAACATAAGTTCTTGTACATAATGAGAGTTCTGAGAAGTTTCAATCTAGATGGTTTGAGTTATATAAAATACTCAAATTACATTCTCTGAAAACATATGCATTGAAAGAATCAGAGAGACAGATCTTACACAACTTAATCAATGATTCACAACTTGTGAAAGCAAAGATACAAGACTTAAGCAGATTATAATCATTCACAGCACTATTATCAGTATTGAAAAAGAAGAGACTTATAATTGAAAAGTCTCACAAAGTAAGAGAAATCATAGATGCTTATAAATCAGATAATCTCACTTATTTCAATGTTTTCATAATTACAAGAAAAGAATGAGAGATAATGAAGAAATCAGATGAATATCACACTTCAATAAGTGATAAGACTGTAGCTGATTGTATAATAACATGCTGCAGACAGCAGATGCAACACAGTAAAGAGCAGTCTCAGAGTGACAGACTTATACATGAGTCAGATTACAGAAGAAAAAGAGATTCAGAGTTAGATTCAACTGTTTACATCAGTTCAATTATGAAGATTACAGAGGACAAACTATCTGAAACATTTACAGACATGTGAGACTAAGTCATCTTGATCTCTGAAGACACTCAGAGATCAGATGAGATTAGTTTTAATAAACTATTCACTGTAGTGATCTGAGCAGGTGAAGAGAGACAGTATAATGTGTGAGACAGAATTACAAAAGATGAAAGCTACTGAACCTAGTCACTGAATACTGTATTATATAGAGATTGTATAAGAGTAGTGACTAGCAGATAAAGAAAAAGTGTAAGAAAAGAAAAGAGATAATGAATTAATCATTAACTGTAAGAGTCAGCTGCAAAAGACAAATGTTATTATACACACTTCATTCATTTTTATATACTACATATTTAATCTATTTTCAACACCATTTGAAAAACATCAAAAATAAAGGAAATCTCAAAACTCAAGATTCACAAGGGATTTGAGAATCACAAGTCACTCTTATAACAATATTATACACATCTTCAATTCCTCTATCACTCTGTATATAACATTAATGTCATTTATCACAAGATTGACTGAAATGTCAATATAGAAATGTGTATGTGTATATATAGAGAAATTGAAGAAGAGCATGAGACCCGCAGAACCAGAAGTTAAGAATGAAGAAATGAAGACAGAAGAAACAGAAGAGAGAGATGCAGAATCAGATAAATGACAGAAGTCATCTAAGACTGAATACTTATAACTCAGTGTGCACACAACTCTCTCTGCAGAAGAGAGAGAGAAAGCAATAGAAGAAGTTTAAGAGTGAAAGAGAATAGTCTCAGTGATATTATTATCTTTGATTAGAATAATCTCTGACACTGAAGCAACTAAGAATCATTATTAGTGTATGAAAATCATAAAAGCAGAGATAATAATTATCAAATAAACACTCACTGGCCTTAGAATTGTATGTGTAATTACAACATGTGTGAGACTTCTCAGAAAGAGAGAGAGAGACACAGAGAAATGCAGAAAGCAGAACACAGTGTGTAAACAGCTCATTCTCACAACAACATCTCAGACAAGATATATGAGTCTCACATTCACAGGTATAAAAGAGTACAATATTTACATTCTCATTTCTGAAAACACAGATATTCTTCACCTGCATTACAAAGTCAGATGTGGCGGGCTGCGCCCGATCAATTATATAGACTATTCCATTACACTCCATAGATTCTTCCATTCCCGATCGCCGATCCGCGGCCGCTACGAACGCGCGTAGCATACGCTCCGATTCTCGGCCACTCCTGATCACCGATCCGCGGCCGCTACGAACACGCGTAGTGTACACTCCAATTCTCAGCCATTCCTGATCACTGATCCTCGGCTGCTACGAATGCGTGTATATTCTTCCACCCTGAAGCTCCACCATGTACACCATCATATACGTGTATAAATATTCATCTCAATCACTGATTCTTACACTTTCTCTTTCTTTCCTTCTCTAACATTTTTATCTTTGTTATATAAGACCTATCAATATTA
This sequence comes from Blastomyces dermatitidis ER-3, assembly GCF_000003525.1. Taxonomy (NCBI): domain Eukaryota; kingdom Fungi; phylum Ascomycota; class Eurotiomycetes; order Onygenales; family Ajellomycetaceae; genus Blastomyces; species Blastomyces dermatitidis. The sequence continues at coordinate 2,229,911 of NW_025544782.1, read as the reverse complement.
TACTGATCTATTCAGTGTAGGCTTCTTACACTATAAAAACATTCATTGTCTTCTTATTAGAAAATAATTATTCACACATCATCTTCTCATCAGAAATGATTATTCATTGAGAGATATTCAAATGTGTAACAACATGTAAGAAACAGTCACACAGTTAAGCAGACACTGAGTTCTTAGATAGAAGCTTGCTCATCAGTCATTCTGACCCTGTAACAAGATCTTACAAAGAGAATAAGATCTTATAAGAGAATGTCAGTGAAAGATCTGAGAGTTCTGACACTCAGACATATAAGAATATGATTACACTTCTTCAGATTTCATAGATATCATACATTTAACAATCAATATAATCATGTCTAACAATAATATGAAACTCTCAAACATGAGTATAGATGCAGTGTCATAGTGACTCTGAGCAATGTTGAAACTATAACAACAATAAATAGCTGATATGCATGCAACTCAACAACACTAATATGAAGAGATTTAACAATTATCACAATAAGAAACTCATGCAATTCCAGCATCTACAGAATTAAATACAAAAGTGCTGAAAGAACACTTAAATGCTTCTATATATTTTAATACTTCTGATCTCACTCTCTACTCATCATGAAGAATGAAAATACTCACAAAACTGAGTATAGATGAAGATTTCATCAGTTTGTTAATCAATCAAGATTGATATATCAATGAATGATTGAAGAATTGCATGAAACAGAAGTTTCATTCATGAATAAAAGCATGTGAACCAGTGTTATGAACATCTGATAATATTATGAAATATCTTGATATTCTGTTCTGAGACACTGTCATGTAACAGAAAGTATTAGATTGATTACAGAGCATCTGACAGAGAAACACTTCTCTTATAATATTCATTCCTGACTTCAACATCAAGATTCTAGAAGCAGGTGATCAGTCTTGAGAGAATTGAATAAAGATTAGCATGCTCAAGAAGACATTGACTTTCAAACTCTTACAGACTCTTGTGAGTGCAGATGAAGACTCAACTTATAAAGACTTCTACATACAGCTCTGAACAATGAATGACTGTCTTATCAAGCTCAAGAATATACAGAACAGTGGCAGAAGATGTTACACCTCAGTAACTCATACATCTGTACTGAGGAATAACAATGATGCAGATGCCATGAATTGAGTAGACTTAAATGTCTATACATAAGCAAGAATCTTCACTGTCTGAACAGGCTTCTGAGTTCCTGAGATCACTTCTGAAGAAGTCACTGATTGACATCAATGTAAAGTGTACATCAACTGTAACTGATCAGAACACATTGCTTTCAACTGCTGATTGATCTATGTGTCTTCATATTCAAGAGAAGGATCAGTGCCTTCTCATTTGAAGAATGAATCAGCATCTGTCCGCGCTAATTATGTTGCATTAGAGGAAGATTCAGAGAATAACTATGAGAATGTCTCAGTGAAACAGGAAAAAGATTAGCTCCTGTTCAAATTTGCAAACAGAAGCTTGAAGAGATCAGATGACAATAATTTGAAGAGAAGATAACAATGAATGTGATTCTTGTATTCACTGTGATTAATAACATGTATAATATAAAGGCTATGATAGACAGTGGTCTATATCACTATGCAATGATAAAATCTTCAGTCATAAGATGTCATAATCTTCAGTGTATCTCTCTATCAAAACTCTGACTCCTTGCAGAATTTGATGATTCAAAAGACATTTGTATCTGTTACATGATGAAGCTGACTATAAATGTAGAAGAACATCAATGAGAAGATGTCTACATGTATGAAGTTGATAATCTTGATTATGATCTTATGTTAGAACTTGTCTGACTATCTGAATAAGGCATCTTGTTGAATACTTAAAACAGAAGCTTGATATTCCCTAACAATGATAGAGTCCATGAAAATGACATTCACAAGATCATGGATCTGACACAGATCTCTGTCAATGTGTACAAAATACTTTAAAAAAGAAGTCATTATCAAAATCACTGACAGAGTCACTGACAGTAAGATTATATATCAATCTATTCCATCAGTCTGACTGATATCAAAAAGACTCTAGAAAAGTTATCTCATGTTACAATAACAGATTCTCATACAAAACTCTCTCAATAATATCATGAATATCTAGATGTCTTCTGATAAGACAATATTATAAACATATCTCTCTTACAAGATTCTGAAGTGAATCACAGTATCAAGTTAGAGAAAAAGAATGATAAGAACTCTGAATCATCATGAGACTCTCTTTATAGTATGTTCTGAGATGAACTTCTTCTTCTTTAAAAGACACTCAATGATCTGTTGAATAAAGAATTCATATACATTAGTAACTCTTCTGTCACAGCCTCTATTCTCTTTGCAAAGAAATCAGGTGAAGAACTCTGATTCTGCATGAACTACTGAGATCTGAACAGATTGACAAAGAAAGATCAATATCTCTTACCTCTTATCAATGAAACCCTAGCATGGATCAGATGAGCTCAATGATTTACAAAACTAGATGTCATCACTGCATTTCATAAGATTCATATCACTGAAGGAGATGAATGACTTACAGTATTTCAAACACATTATAATCTCTTTGAATGAATAGTCACACTCTTTGAACTGACTAATACTCTCAGTACATTTCAGAAGTATATCAACTGAGTGCTCTGAGATTTCCTTAATGAGTTTGTATCTGCTTATCTAGATGACATTCTCATCTTCATCAATAAATTCAGAAAAGAATATTAAGAATATATGCAAAAGATATTACAACAGCTATAAGAAGCAGAACTACTGATAGATATTAATAAGTGTGATTTTGAAGTCAAGAGTATCAAGTATCTGGGTTTTATTATAGAAGCTGGCAAGAGAATTTGAATGAATTCTGAGAAAGTCTTCATCATTCTTGAATGAGAAGCTTCATGTACTGTGAAAGATGTACAAAGCTTTATCAGATTTACTAACTTCTATCAGCAATTTATATGAAACTTCTCAGATATTGTGAGACTACTTACAGATCTCACTAAGAAAGACTCAGTATTTCAATAATCAGTGAATGCTGAAGCTGTATTTACACAGATAAAGAAGATATTCATTAATATCTCTCTACTGATAACATTTGATTCTGATTGCAAGACAGTTGTTGAAGCTGATTTCTCTGACTATATAATAGAAGAAGTGATATTGTAATATAATGATGAAAATGTTCTACAATTATATGTCTTCATGTCTAAGAAACTGAGTCTCACTGAATGCAATTATGAGATCTATGATAAGAAACTTCTTACAATTGTACACTGTTTAGAAGAATGAGACTCTGAACTCTGAAGTATCTCTGAATTTGAGATAGTCACAGATCATAAGAACCTTAAATACTTCATAACTATCTATAAACTTACTGAATGACAGATGTGATGATCTGAGTTTCTAAGCCACTTTCATTTTACAATACACTACTGTTCTAGCAGTCAGAACTCAATGACAGATGCTCTCTCACAATGAGAGCAAGATATGTCATCTGATGTAACAGATACTCACTGAATGAACTGAGAGCATCAGCTCTTGAACTCAAAGATATTAATTGATCAAGATAGAATGACTCACAGCATCATACATACTTCTCTGATTAGAACTGATATTGATATCTTCACTTCTTCTACACTAAACAAACTATGGCATACAGCAGCTCAGACTGATGAACTTCTTCAGACTCTTACTGAAGCAGTACATCAAGAAGCATTCTGATTTCTCTCAGAACTATGTATCAGAACTGATATCTTAGAATACTCAATCAATGACAATAATACTCTACAATTCTGTGAATGACACTGAGTTCCTCACTCTAAACTCTTACACACTCAGATAATGTAAGAGATGTATAATTCATGTATAATCAGTTATTCAGGCTGTGAACAACTGTATAGAATAATCTCTCAAGAATTCTACTAATCTGAGATATTAAACAGTATCAGATGCTTCATCTGAAACTGCAATCACTGTTCTTCTATTATCTTATAAAAGAACTGTAGAAAAGATCTACTGAAATCACTCAATATCTCTGATAGAATCTGATGAGATGTAGTAATTAACTTCACTGTTGATCTATCTGAGAGTAAGAGCTACAGAAACATTCTAGTCATTGTTGACTAACTAAGTAAGAGTGTAATATTAGAATCTTATAATAAGATAAACACTGAACAAGTCACTGAAGCCTTCTTACAGAGTTCATTCTATTGAATGCATGAATTACTGAGATTGATAGTATCAGATCAGAGCTGTTAATTTGTAAGCACTCTCTGAACAAGAATCTGTCAAGTTCTCAAGATTACACACTGTCTGTTAACTGTCTATCATCTCAAGACTGATGATATATCAGAACAGACAATTCAGACTATAAAGAATTATCTTTGTAAGTTCTGTAATTACTTATAAGATGATTGATATGATCTTCTTCTATACACAGAGATTGCTATTAACAGTTGAGATATCATTTCAACAGATATAAGTCTGTTCTTTCTTATACATAAGTATTACATGAAAGTGTTGAATCTTCTAGAGATTACACAGTGCATACTGAACTTCTGCAGTTCAATTCAGATTGCTGATAATATAGTAATAAAGCTTCAAGATACCTGCAACTGAGCAGAGGCCTTTATAACAACTGTGAAACAAGATTAAGAAGATTAAATTAACATCTGATAAGATTCTGCAGAGCAGTATAAGATAGAAGATCTTGTGTAATTGAATCTCAAGAATATATGAATCATATATTCATCTTATACACTAGACTATCATCATATCAGGTATAAAGTGATAGAAGTTCTAGATAGTCATAACTACTGTCTTGACACATTATCAGAAATTCATAATGTATTTCACATAAGCTTGCTTCACTGCACTGTCATCAATCTGTTCTCTTCTCAGCTGACTTCTGACTGACAGCTGCCAGGCATCATAGAAGAAGATAATAAGCTTGAGTGAGAGATTGAAGATATTCTTGATGAGAGATTCTGCAGCTGTGACTGACAATATCTGGTGAAATGAGTCAGCTACAATCAACTGACCTGGACTCTGAGTTCTGTGTTATCTGAAACAGTGGCCCTTGACTGATGAAAACTGCTTCTGAAAAGAGAGGGCTAATGTGACAGGCTGCACCTGATCAATCATATAGACTATTTCATTACACTTCATAGATTCTTTCATTTCTGATCACTGATCTGCGGCTGCTATGAACGCGTGTAGTGTATGCTCCGATTCTCAGTCACTTCTGATTGCCAATTCACAGCTGCTATGAACGCGCGTAGTGTACACTCTGATTCTCAGCCATTTCTGATCACTGATCCTCAGTCACTATGAACGCGCGTATATTCTTCCACCCTGAAGCTCCACCACATACACCATCACATACACGTATAAATATTCATCTCAATCACTGATTCTCACACTTTCTCTTTCTTTCCTTCTCTAACATTTTTATCTTTGTTATATAAGACTTATCAATATTATACCAATCTATTCAGCGTAGGCCTCTTATATCAGATGATAAACATCAAAGAATAGACTGATACAGATTGATTATTCTGAAGATATTCATTAGAGTGAATATACTTATAATATTGAATTTAATAATTATGAAAAGTTTCTTGATGTCTATGAATATCATAACTTCATACATAGTAAAACTTATAATGATTTCTTCTAAGAACAGAAAAATCAGCATTAGAAAGAAAAGATGAAAAAGATAAAGACTTATAATCTCAACACTGTTAAGAAGAGAGATGATTCTCTGATATAAATGAATAATTCTCTCATCATGAATATTTAAAATAAATATAATAATCAGTATCTGTGACTGAGCTTTAAATAGTCATGTTATATACAGTCTTCATGTAATAAATCATTCTGAAAGTCAGTAAGAAGAGCAGAAGTGTACATGCTGAGAGATGTAGTTTATTAAGTCTATGTAACATCTTCTTGAAACAGAGAGAGCTGATAATGAAGACAGAGACAGTAAAATCAGAGATTGTGAGAACAGGGGTAGCAGGAGCAGAAGAACCAGACACAGAAACAGATATAGAAGATTGAGAGAAAGCAGCAGAGAAAGAAACAGAGAAGACAGAGAAGAATGTGAGAGACTCAGTTATATATAGCACAGACAATTTCTTCATTATTACATTCTTCAAGTTCTCAATCAATGATTCAATATTGAGTTCACTATCATCAGCAGATGCAGATCTGTCAATATATGAAGATTCTATATGAATAAAAACAAACATATCAGCATCTGTATTCACATAAAATCATGTCAGAAAACACAATCAGAAACCTACTGAGAAGAAGAAACAGTCAAGAGTGTATAAGAAGATAAAGAAGATGTGTTATCATTCATGATAATACATCATTCTGATAATTATTAGAAGATAAACAAGTCCTGATCACATTTCACAATGCATTACACTTACTGCTAACAAACTGTCTGATATGAGTACTACAATGACACTTGTTATGAGAACAGAGAGTCATTGCCAGAAATGTATACAATATGATAGAAGAACAGATGAAAAGAGTTGAATAGAAGAAGAAGTAGAAATCTTTGAATAAAATAGTGACATTCAATGATAATGATGATGAAGAAGATGATTAAAGAATGAAAAAAGTTAGTGAATGAGTGATGTAATATAGTGAAAGTTTCTTTGTAAGAGTGTATACAGAACACTAGCTGAATCAGAGATAGATTACATAATTGTCAAATGCTAGTGATGAGCTAATCTGCATGAAGCTAGAGCATATAATATGATCACATGAGTGTGACTGAATCTGGTGAAGAAGAATGTGATTTGAAAGAACATATGACTGTCAGATAATAACACGGCTGCTTCCGAACTACTAGTGTACATGTATGAGTGAAAAGAGGCTATAGCAGCCGCTAATTAAATTAGCGTACGAGATTCAATATATAAGAAGCCGGTGTACGCCTGTAATCGTACGCTGGCTTAAGCAACCTTTGAATCACATTACTATATAACACTGTAGCTGTTTCTGTACATTGCTGAAAGCTGTTAATATTTTCTTTAAGTCTCTTTATATTTGATAAGTTAGTAATATATTTCAATACACTTCTTCTTTCATTATTATCATTATCATTATCATTATCATTATTATTATCATTACTATCATCATCACTATTATTATTATCATTATTATTATCATCATCATCATCATCATTATTATTATTATATTATTTCTAGCCGTCTCTTCTACCTCTATCTCTTTTCAACACTTACTGAAATTAATTATATTATCTCTCTTTAAATATTCTGCAGTCCTGCAGACTATCAAGGCGCGTGAGCACTGTCACAGATTGAAGAAAGAGAAGAAGAAGACATTTAAGCAAGAGAAGACAGATTATAAAACATGTTATAATGTCTTGAAGAGACTCTGTAAGAAAGCAGAATAATTACAATTTTAAGTAACACTTCTGATAGATTTAGACTGAACTAAGTATAGAAATAATACAGATGATACTATCTGTGAGAGATTGAAGAAGAAGACAGTGAAGAGTTTTATACAGCAGTGATAAGATCAGAAGAAGTCTTAAGAATGATTTAAGACTAAGATGAAGAGAGAGAGAGAGAAGAAGAGTATTACTGTAAATAAGCAGTAATAGAAGAAGATTGAGAGAGTGTTAAAGTAGAAGATAAAGAAGTCAAAACTGATAAGTTTTTTATTTATTAAGAGATAAGGATTTTTAATAACACTTCTGTTCTCTAATTGATTAGCAGAAGCTGACAGAGAAGAAGAGAATTGAGATCTTATTCAGATCTTGAATACACTTCATGATTTAGAATATTGAAAAGATAGTTCTACTCTCTGAGCATGTCAATCTACTTATCACTGAGATGAAATCTGAGACAGCAGATCAGAAAATGTAGAATTTTGAGATACAGATTAATCTGACTGAGAAGAAGCAGCAGAAACTCTTTTCTGAGAAGACAGTAAAGAGAGATTTTGAGATAATTATCATCTCAGATGAGAAGAAGAAGAAGAAGAAGAAGAATAAGAAGTAAATTATAAAGAATAATAAGAAGAATAAGAAAGAGAAGAAAGATGATAAGTAGAAAAAGTTTTTTTCTTTTTATATTAGTTAGTTATAAATTTATAATTATTAATAATTGAAATTAATTTTGAGTTTTTAAAAATTATTGTACAAGTTGTAATCAAGTCAGAAATAATATATATATATATATATATATTTAACTATCATGATTCACAAATCACTATAATATATAAGTATCAACATTTTTTCAACATTGATATTTATAATATTAATATATTTTTAATAATATTATCTGATAATATAATTTAGTAACACTCTCTTTCACAATATTAATATATTTCAAGAAATATGACAGAGATTAATCAAGATTATTTATTTACTTTTATATATTAATGATATTCAATTTGAGTTAGTACTAAAATTATAACTAAGCTAAGAAACAAGATTATTTTCTTTTATATTAATTCTTCTTACACACATCAGTGATCAGTTATTGAAAATAAATTATTATCTTTCTTAAATTATTATCATATCTTCTGAATTCACTTCTTTCACTTCTTTTACTTCTATTGAAGATTCACAAACTCTTCAAGAAATCACTGTAAATTACAAAGTCTATGTTATTTATGTCAGGTCACGTGATCTGGCTTACTAATCCTTCCACCATATAACTTTCCACAAGCTAGCAACCTTTCAATCACACAAGCTTTACACCTTTCACAGGTTATGAGACCCGTTTTGCGCAAAAATCACTGCCAATTCAGAATTCCTTGTCAATATAATCTATTTGAACTACTGCTTCATTCGATACGCTCATCAGGAGTTAAAATTATCTTATTCTATCAGTATTGATGTGTTTGAGATCTTGATGATCAATAATACTACTGCTCACTTAAAAAAAAGAGGCTTGCAGAAAACACACCACATTTGCAAAAAAGCAAGAAAAAGAGAATGATATTGACAAGGATTCAATAAATGAATATCGAGAATTCAATAAATGAATATCAAGATGGCGGATTCAATACGATCTCGCTCACACACATGTTCGTGATCTTGCGTCCTTTTCACTGAATCAGTTGCAGTTGATGATGATGATGATTCTTCACACTCACGCTCTGCCAGTGGACATTCTTCTGGAGCCTTTGAAAGCTTCATTGATGAAAGCTCCATTGTCAAAACACTCTCTTGATTCGAAGCTGGTTTGAATACAGCTCCTGACACGGTCAGGCCGGCCCCCCGATCTACTTGACAGCTTGATGCTGGTTCTCTTGATGAGAATAATGGACACTCAGATGTCTACTGTTCGGGCGAGGCAATATCAGACCAACAGATGGAGCATCTCAAGATGATACTTGAGATGGACAAGGGGAAGCAAAGAGTTCTAGAACTCGAACTACAACTGGAAAAACTCTGTCAACAGAGATTCTCATCCTCTACAGATCAATTACAAGATGTCAACAATCATTCTGTCACCACATCAACAGCCACATGGAATCCTAATCTCGGTGAAAGGTTGGAATTCAACCTTTATGAACTGGATAGCCGTGTTGGCAAGGCTATCTCCCAATTCAAGGAAGATGTCAAGAATACTGTGAGATCAAACAGTCTAACTGACACATTCAATTACATCACATGAAGCATCTTCATGAAATCAAAACTGGTTGATGCACAGTGTTGATATATGATAGAGAAATGACAGACTCAGAACCCTCTATAAAGAGATGATGAATGAGCATCATTCTGAGACATCAGAAACTGGTGACTCTACACATTCATCTCAAACTCCTTGGGTGCAGGTGTCAGACCACATTTCTCCAAATATGATGAAAATCAGATTGCTTATACCCTATGGAATGCAATTAAACAGGAATACTCTGTCCTCAAAACACAGTTACACTGTGAGACAGTTCTGGAATTTATGTCTCTTGATGACATACAGGTCATCAATCTACACACATTCTTTGATAAGTTTCAGTCCGCCATCACAAAATTGAAGATGTTGAATGCTTCCCTCTCAGATGCATGGATATTTGATACCTTCTACTCAGTTCTACTCAACAATTGGAGGAATTACATTCAGAAGAAGATAGAGGAGATACAGGATTTCAAATCCACAGCTGTGGTATTGAATGTTGATCTTCTCATGGAGGAAATCCATTCGCGGCTTGATTCTTCAAAAGATAAAAAGAACCTGCAGAATATAGATTCTGCGGCCAACTCAGCTACAACAGCTACATCAGCTATGACAGCTACAACAGCTACGACAGCTACAACGGCCACAATGACTACCAATGACAATACATCGAATTCGGCCCGTGGAGGCCGTACTGGACGTGGTCGTGATAGTACTCAAGAGGGCTTCTGAAATCATCAGGGATCAGAAAATCCCTCTACATGTTCTGAATGTGAGAGATCTCACTTTAACATCTGTTGATTGATCAATTCAGACAGTGCTTCAGATAATTGAAGAATCTACAACACTGCAAGGATAAAGAAATTCAAAGAAAAGAAGGAAAAGAATAGTGAGAGTGAAACTCAACTATTCATTACAGATGGATCAGAGACCTATCAGATGACAAACCTCACAGAGGTTATCAATGTGTCAGCCTGTTACAAGGATTTCTTCAACAGGTGTTTATACATATCAAAGAACATTATCTTTCAGAAGAACCTTCATCTTGCTGATTCATTGATACTGACTACTTCACACAACCTGAAGGTTCTACTCAATGCAGTCTGTAAGGCGGCTGCAGTGATTTCTTCAGTGATACCAGGCCTACTCACTGCAGCCTGTCAAGAGACTGCAGTGATTCCTGATTCATCAATTGATAATCTATTCATTGATGAGAAAATTTGATCTGAGTGTCCATTATTTCTCATACTCACTAATAATTGATGAATTGACTATGATATCTCTGTGAGAATATCTACTCTTTTAGTGCAGAATACACTGAACTCCTCAGAACCCACAGTTGAATCTGATGACTCTTTGACATCTACAAGAGATATCACTATAGTGAAGGAATCAACAGTGAGGAAATCTTCAATAAGAGATAGTCTTGAAGACCTACTCATCAATTCTGAGATTGCTGCACTTCTGATTCTGAAAAACCTCACACATGTCAAAGCTTTCATGGAATGAAAGTATTATTACAAGGCCTGTGTTAAAGAGGTCAATCATTTGAAATATACACATTGAAAAGAGAATATAAAGAAGATAGAGGAATAGAGGAATAAAAAATAATGTATATCATGACTGGTTTTTCATTACTTCACATTTTCCAGTCATTTTTTGTATCTGTACTTGATTTGAAGGCGAATTTTGTATATAGCATCATGTATAGTTACTCTGGTGAGTGAGGGTGTCAGGTCACATGATCTGGCTTACTAATCCTTTCACTGTATAACTCTTCACAAGCTAGCAACCTTTCAATCACACAAGCTTTACACCTTTTACAATTTACAATTCAATACAGAATGCTCTCTTTTAATTATGATAAATAATCACTTCATTCTTCATATCTGATTTCAGGTCATGAAATTTATAGAAAACTCAACATAAATATTGAGATGAACTATGAAATAATTATCAACAGATTGTATTACAGATTACTGAAGAGTCATCTCTCTGCTGTAATCACTGTAACTTTATTCAGAAACATTCATTATAAACTGATTATAACTCTGAAGAAATTTTTCAACATCTGAAGTTATCAGAATACAGATAATAAAAGAAAAATAATCAGAAAATTACTACTAAGCTGATAAGTTACTCTATCAGATAACAATTTTTAATAATACTAACTTTCTAATTTGAAGAAAATCATGTAAAAACAATCTTATATTAGTACTCTGATTTCACAACTCTCATCTGATAACTTTCATGAATAATTACTTTATATATGTATATCTCTGAATCTTTCTCTTCAATCAATTGAAAACTCTGAATTCTGAACACTTCTTTAAATACTTAATTTAAATCTTCATATTTCACATCAATTCTGTCTTCAGTTCAATCTCAAGATACACTATAAAGTCAATATATAATATCTAGAATCAGAGTTGAAGAATCATTGAAGAGTGTCTCTTACAGTGAATGTATGAACTAGTATAAATAATCTTATATTTATAAGAGTTACATGTTATTACATTGATAAGAACTGAACTTATTAAGAGACATTAATTGAATTTGAATCATTAATCAGTAGTTATACTGAGAATTATATAGCAGAGATATTAATGACTGTGATTAAAAATGACTATTGAGATATTAGTCTCAGTCTTCTTACAATTACAACTGACAATGCTGTAAATAACTACACTATAATAAAGAGCTTAAAGCAAAAATTGACTTTACATTTTTAAAATGATAAACAAGATCATATCTTCTGCATTACTCATGTGGTTCAACTTATAATGCAAACACTGATAAAGAATCTTAATATCAAGATGAAGAATAATAAGATGACTAGTTCTTGAGATGAGAATGAGATGAAAGTGATTACTCAAGTAACTTTTACATTCACTTTGCAAAAGATAATATTTTTTAATAACACTTTTTAATATTGCTTTTTAATAATGCTTTTTAGTAACACTACTGTTAATTTTAAATAGATTGACTAATAATTTAAATATCATAGATTTAAAACATTGCTAATACAATTTGTATCTCTTCTAAACAATAATAACAATTTCATGATATTCAATAAATAAATAAATCAGTCACATCACTGAATATGATACAGAATGTTAGAATATAATAAAGTTCAATATATAAGATGACTGTTCAGACTCTTCAATTGTATCAGATAATTGATCATTGAGTGCAACACTCTGATCAGAAAAAGATTCAGATATTGAAACTTTCTGATATGAAGTGAACTCAGTTGAAATATGTGATTGATTTACTGTTTCAGTTTTATAATATAATAAAGACAGTCTTAATCACTTGTACATCAATGCTGCAGTCAGTCTGATAAGTGTATAACAGTTTATTTACTTATCTTGAGAAGCAGTTGAATCACTTAAAAAGAAATTCAGTCTGAGATGATGCTATAGCACAGGCTATTATTACTATAAGAAATAAACTAGTATATTACTACAGTAAAATAGAACAATCTTTTACAGAGTACTATACTATAGTAGCTCTACTAGATTTCTCTTATTAAGTTAATATCTACACTTCTCAAGATTGAACAGAGAAGAAATAAGACTCATATATTAAATTAGTCTGAGACTACTACAATATCAACTATCAGAGATTTGAACAAGCAGATGTTTAAGATATAGAGACAATAAAATACAATTCTCTAGTAAGTAACAATCTTTGATAACACTTCATATTATATAGAACTATAATACTAACTTTGAAACAGAACTTGCATATATTGATTGCAGCTGAAAATCAGGCAAAACTATATACTTATAAAACTGAATTTAACTGCTATCTTTAAGATAATCTGATGAATTTACACATCAAATCAATTCTAGAGTTATGAAAAATTGTTGAGAGTATATATTCAACTATTACACTGATAACATCTGATATTCTAATAATTTCATTGACAGAGATGAGAATGAAGTGAAAGTTCAACTCAAGTTGAGATATTTATCACTATCACTGAGAACAATTACAAGGAGAAATAATCAAGAAACTCATGATTGTAAAACATGAAATTATCAGATAGTTTAATACCTCTGATCACAGTATATCAGAGAAGTGTAGTTTTCATGAGAAAGTGAAGAATAAACTTGTATAAGAATGTATTTAGTTGTTTCATGAGTGTTATTAATAATCATTATCAAATTCTGATTATATAAGCAATCACTGAATGAACTGAATGAAACTGATTTTAATTTTCAGTCTCAGTCTCATTCTGATTTTGAAAGAATGATTATCTTTCACAGTTTATTCTGAAAAATTACTCTCATTTCACTGTTCTTGAATTAAATCTGGTCATTTTTCACATCATTTCTCTCAGAAATGATTCATTTTCAGATTTTTTTGAGGCTTGATTCTGATGAGACTCACATCAAGAAATGTATGAAATCAGATTAAATGAGATTAAATGTGAAATTCATGATTTCAGCAGTCAGTCTAATCATGATTTATAAATTACTATAATGTATAAGTATCAACATTTTTGCAACATTGATATTCACAATATTAATATATTTTTAATAATATTATCTGATAATACAATTTAATAATACTCTCTTTCACAATATTAATTTATTTTAAGAAATATGACAGAGATTAATCAAGATTGTTTATTTACTTTTATACATCAATGATATTCAATCTGAGTTAGTACTAAAATTATAACTAAGCTAAGAAACAAGATTATTTTCTCTTATATTAATTCTTCTTACACACATCAGTGATCAGTTATTAAAAATAAATTATTATCTTTCTCAAATTATTATTATATCTTCTGAATTCACTTCTTTAACTTCTTTTACTTCTATTAAAAATTCACAAACTCTTCAAGAAATCACTGTGAATTACAAAGTCTATATTATTTACAATTCAACACAGAATGCTCTCTTTTAATTATGATAAATAATCACTTCATTCTTTATATCTGATTTCAGATCATGAAATTTATGAAAAACTCAACATAAACATTGAGATGAACTATGAAATAATTATCAACAGATTGCATTGCAGATTACTAAAGAGTCATCTCTCTACTATAATCACTGTAACTTCATTCAGAAATCTTCATTATAAACTGATTATAACTCTGAAGAAATTTTCTGATATCTGAAGTTATCAGAATGCAGATAATAAAAGAAAAATAATCAGAAAATTACTACTAAGCTGATAAGTTACTCTATAAGATAATGATTTTTAATAATACTAACTTTCTAATTTGAAGAAAATTATGTGAAAATAATTATGTATCAGTACTCTGATTTCATAACTCTTATCTGATAACTTCTGTGAATAATTACTTCACATGTATATATCTCTGAATCTTTCTCTTTAATTAATTGAAAACTCTGAATTCTGAATACTTCTTCAAATACTTAATTCAAATCTTCATATTTCACATTGATTCTGTCTTCAGTTCAATCTCAAGATACACTATAAAGTTAATATATAACATCTAGAATCAGAGTTGAAGAATTATCAAAGAGTGTCTCTCACAGTGAATATATAAACTAGTACAAACAATCTTACATTTATAGAAGTTATATGTTATTACATTGATAAGAACTGAACTTATTAAGAGACATTAATTGAATTTAAATTATTAATCAGTAGTTATACTGACAATTATATGACAGAGATATTAATAACTGTGATTAAAAATGACTATTAAAATATTAGTCTCAGTCTTCTTATAATTACAACTGATAATGCTGCAAATAACTATACTATGATGAAGAGCTTGAAGTAAAAATTGACTTTGTATTTCTGAAATGATAAACAAGGTCATATTCTCTGCATTACTTATATGATTTAACTTGTGATATAAACACTGATAAAGAATCTTAATATCAAGATGAAGAATAATGAGATGACTGATTCTTGAAATGAGAATGAGATGAAAGTGATTACTCAAGTAACTTTTATATTCATTTTATAAAAGATAATGTTTTTTGATAATACTTTTTAATATTGTTTTTTAGTAATGCTTTTTGATAATGCTACTGTTAATTTTGAATAGATTGACTAATAATTTAAATATTACAGATTCAAAACATTGTTAATGTGATTTATATCTCTTTTAAATAACAACAATGATTTCATAATATTTAATAAATAAATAAATCAGTCATATCACTGAATATGATACAGAATGTTAGAACACAGTGAAGTTTAATATATAAGATAACTGTCTAAGCTCTTCAATTATATCAGATAATTGATCATTGAGTGTAACACTCTAATCAGAAAAAGATTCAGATATTGAAACTTTCTGATATGAAGTGAACTCAGTTGAAATATGTAATTGATTTACTGTTTCAGTTTTATAAAATAATAAAGACAGTCTCAATCACTTATACACCAATACTGCAGTCAGTCTGATAAGTGTATAACAGTTTATTTACTTATCTTGAGAAGCAGTTGAATCACTTAAAAAGAAATTCAGTCTGAAATAATGCTATAGCACAGACTATTATTACTATAAGAGATAAACTGATATATTATTACAGCAAAACTGAACAATCTTTTACAGAGTACTATGCTATAGCAGCTCTACTAGATTTCTTCTATTGAGTTAATATCTACACTTCTCAAGATTGAACAGAGAAGGAATGAGACTTGTATATTAAATTAACTTGAGACTACTATAATATCAACTATCAGAGATTTGAATGAGCAGATGTTTGAGATGTAAAGACAGTAAAATACAATTCTCTAGTAAGTAACAATCTTTGATAATGCTTCATATCTCATAGAACTATAATACTAACTTTGAAACAGAACTTGTATACATTGATTACAACTGAAAATCAGGCAAAACTACATACTTATAAAACTGAATTTGACTGCTATCTTCAAGATGATCTGATGAATTTACATGTCAAATCAATTCTGAAGTTATGAAAAATTGTTAAGAGTACATATTCAACTGTTATACTGATAGTATGTAATATTCTGATAATTTCATTGACAGGCGTGAAAATGAAGCAAAAGTTCAACTCAAGTCAAGATATTTATCACTATCATCAGAGACAATTATAAGAAGAAACAATTAAGAAACTCATGATTGTAAAATATGAAATTATCAGACAGTTTAATACCTCTGATTACACTATATTAGAGAAGTGTAGTTTTCATGAGAAAGTGAAGAATAAACTTGTATAAGAATGTATTTAGTTATTTTATGAGTGTTATCAATAATTGTTATTAAATTCTGATTATATAAGTAATCACTGAATAAACTGAATGAGACTGATTTTGAAAGAATGATCATCTTTCACAGTTTATTCTGAGAAATTACTCTCATTTCACTGTTCTTGAATTAAATCTGGTCATTTTTCACATCATTTCTCTCAGAAATGATTCATTTTCAGATTTTTTTAAGACTTAGTTCTGATGGGACTCATGCCAAGAAATGTATGAGATCAGATCAAATGAGATCAAATGTGAAATTCATAATTCTGTCAGCCAGTCTAAATATGAGAACCTCACTTCTATATAAAGTTAGCAGATTACTTTTTCTTAACAGTGAGATACTGCTGAGATATCACTCTGACTATTCTCACTTATAAAATGAGAGAAGGATATCTGCTCATTATCTATATAGAATAGCTAGATACTGACTTCTTATTAAAGAAGTCAGTGATTTGTTTTTCTTCTACTGAAATATATACAAGAGTTACTGCATGTCTTATACAATCTTCTTAGTATACTAAGTATCATATCTGTGATATTCTTGCAATAACTCTGTAGTCTACAAGCTTGCTATTCAAGCAAGATAGTCAAGCTCACTTATACAGCTTCTTAAACAACTATCTCTATATAATACTACTAACAAGTCATCACTTCAGTTCTATTATATTACAATTTGAATTGCTCAATCTGATTACAAGTTTGAATCAGTCAAGCTCTAACAGACTGATATAACTTCATGCACTTACACTGAGATTAATCTGATCTCACTCTCTGAGAGAAATACTACATCATTCTCTAGAGTGTGTACATCTCTATCTCAGCAGAAATCCGAGATTTCTGAATCTGCTATATATTTTAGTATAAACTCTTCAATTACTCTGCCACCGCTGCAGCCTCTACACACCTACATCTATCATGAAGATAGAGAGATTAAGATTGAAGATTCTCTGAGATATAAGAGAAATACATTATCTGAATTTCACAGCTTTATCTGTACTCTTGAATAAAAATTCTGCCTTAATCTAAGTCAGTATAATACTCATAAGATATAAGTAATATATACTATCAACCTTCTTGAAGACATCTCTGTAACTACTTGAGTTATTAAGAAGAGAGAGCTTGAGTGTACTAATACTGTAATAACTTAAGAAGAATTCAAGAACTTTCTACTGAATTAAATCAAAGATCACTGTAACTGCAGCTTCACAGTAACACAGTGATTTAACTTATTATATCAATGAGATGATAAGAATTCTTCTAATTTTAATACAAGATTTGAAGAATGTTGAGAGAAATTAACTGATAATTTGAATTAATTAAAAACACAGCTTTATCTTACAAAGCTGACTCACAAGATGTGAATAATGATATTATAATATTAGAGTTCATCAATCAATTGCACTGAGCTTGTCAATCTGACTTCTCAGATCTATTTGAATAATCAATTCTCTGAGAAAAAGATTAATAAGACCTCTTCTAAGTAATCAATGACAGAATCTAAACAGTGCTGTGACAGCTTCAGTGCAGAGAAAGTAAAGAAGAATTTCAAGTATTCTGATTTTTCACTCACTGTGAAGAAATTTTAAAAAAGATTTGATAAAGATCTCTATTTCAACTGCAGAGCTGATGATCACTATATGAGTAATTGTAAGAAGTTAAAGAAGAGAAGAAACTGAGAAGATATTTTCTTAAAGTTAACTTCTCTTCTGACAAATGTATCTGTGAAAGATAAAGAAGTGAAAGAAATGAAGAATTGATAATTCTCATATCTCTGAGTTCATGTTACAATCACAATGCATATCTTAAATAAGAAGATATCAGTGAGATGCCTACTTAACTTCAGAGTGAATACTAACTTTATATTCTATTTCTTTTCTTTGATAAAGAATTGAAAGAAGATAGATTTGTCAGATTATATGAAATTTACTGATGAAATGAAATGTCACTGTTTTAACATAATTCAAGTGAAGTATGTAATCACAGACTCAGAAGAAATCTGTAAGAAGAGCAGTCTGCTTCTTCATATAGTTAATATTATAGATGAGAATGTCATTCTAGATCTTCTATGATTGAGAGAAAATAATTCTCTCATTGACTGAGTTACTTAGATGTGATGATACTGTCTCACTGATAAAGAGACAGTGATAGAGAAATCTGAAGAGTTTCATTAAAAGAATCTTGAGAAAAAGATAGAGTTGATATACTGTATAATAGATGACTGAGACTTGAGAATAGGTAAAGAAGTTATCATTCTCACTGTAAGATTAGCAGCAGTATCTGTTATTGAAGACAGATGTACATGATGTCTCTTTACAGATTATAAGAATGTCTTTTCAGAAAGAGAAGTAGTGAAGTTTTCTGATATTAAGATATAATATAAGATTTATCTTGAAGATGATGTAACAGTACTATATAAGCCTCTTTATAACTTGTCTGTAAAGAAATTAAATGTTCTGCATAAATATCTTGAAGAAGTACAATCAAAGAACTGAATACACTTATCAAAGAGTTCAGCAGAGGTGTCTATACTCTTTATATTCAAGAAGAATGATAGACTATATCTATGCATAGACTACAGAGATCTCAATAAGATGACTGTTAAGAATTACTATTTATTATCATTAATTAATGAGATGATTGATTGATTATCTGAAGTAAAGATTTTCTCAAAGATTGATATACAGAATATCTATCATAGAATCAGAGTTAATGAAGATAATGTTTGAAAAATGACTTTTTATATCAAGTACAGCAATTTTGAATATCTTGTTTTATCTTTTAATCTTTGTAACACTTCAGTCATCTTTCAGACCTATATAAATGAGATGCTGCAGAGTCTTGTTAATATCTTCTGCATAGTATACCTGAACAATATTCTAATCTTCTTAAAATCAGAGAAAGAACATGATACTCATATTTAAGAAGTATTGAGTCACTTGAGACAGTATCAACTCTATGTAAACAATGAAAAATACTTGTTCTACATACAGAAGATTGATTTCTTAGATTATATTGTTGAAATAAATGACATTTCAATGAACAGAAGCTGAGTCTCTGTCATTGAGAACTGATCAGCACCGTGAATATATCATGAGATGTAAATGTTTCTAGAATTTGTAAATTTCTACAGATGATTTATCTATGCATATTCACAGATTACTGCCTCTCTTACAGATCTGTTAAAGAGAAGTGTGAAAGACAGAAAAATAGAACTGTTTATCCTCATCTAAAACACTATACAGGTGTTTGTAGAATTGAAACAAGCTTTTACAGATGTTATAATACTGAATCACTTTAACTCTGACTTACTCAGTCAGTGTGAGACTGATGTATCTGAGAATGAGATCTGTGAAATCTTTTCACAGTTGACACTGAAGATCTTTCAATATTGAAAGAATCAGAGAATAATCACTTCTGAGAAAACAGATAATAAATTGTCTGTAAGAGAAGACTTTTTCATAGAGTCTATAGAACACTGTAAATAAAGATCAGTGATCTTCTTCTTTAAGAAGTTATTACTCATACAGAGAAGATATAATACTCATAATCAGAAGATATTAGTAATTATTGAATTCTTTAAGATCTGATGATATTATCTTCAGAGTAGTAAGTACTCAGTGTAAGTTCTCACTGATTATATAAATCTGTGTTACTTCTTGATAACAAAGAGCTTGACAGAATGTTAAGTCAGATGAGTAGAGCTACTTTTGAAGTATGATTTCTATATTCAATACTGTTAAGATCAGCTTAACTCTGCTGATGTACTGTCTAAACAGCCTGATTATAATATCATTGATACAGAGAAGAATTCTATAAAAGAATCTCTGTCATCACTGCAGAAGAAGATCCCCGGTGGCCGAATGATTAATGCGGCCACCTGGTAGCGCCTTGGCGTGGGAAACCAAGGCGCGTGGGTTCGAAACCCGCAGGGGATACATTAAATCCGGAACCCAAGCACCTCAGGTTTCTAATAAATACAGAGGTGTACAAATCGCTCCAATGAATCGCTCTATGTTCCTGGGCTGGGAAGTTATTATCGCATGTATCATGTATCTAATTGTCACTCCTTTGTATTTTCCTATGTTCTTGTTATCTTGGCGTGGTCTCAACACCTGTATTTCCTCCTGTATAACCAACACTTGACCTGTATTTAACATCACGCAAGGACTCATCATAAGCTCCGCTTGCATATGAGTATAATGGAAGAATAATAATAATAATAATAACTGCAGAAGAAGCTAGCTACAGAGAGTTGAAATTCTCTGAAGTTCAGAAACAGTACTAGTAAGATAGCTATATAACTCAGTATAGAAGATGAAAGAGAACTCAGATTTCTGTAGAAAACTGATTCTGAAGATTATAAGCTTCTTATATTATATCTTACAATTATTGAATTGATAAAGAATAAAACAGTCTACAATCTTTTAATCTAACTACTTTTAAAATTCATTAATAAGTTACAGAAGAGAAATATCTCTACTGCAGCTTGAATTCAGAAGTTGAAGAAGAAAGAATTCAGTTTAAACTTGAAAGAGACAGACTCTGAGTGAGATGATACTGCTAAGAAATCAAGTCACTGATAACTAGAAGAATGTGAACTTCTACTGCTGAATAATTCAGTCTTTATTTCTTATAGTAGAACAGTGTGTCAGAAGTTATTAAGAATTTATCATAATGATTTTCATACAGAACACTTCAGATTAGAGAAGACTGAGAAGCTTCTAAAATATAAATACATTTGAGACAAGCTTCAGACAGATATTAAAGAGTATATTGAGATTTATAATACCTGTTAAAGAATAAAGATTCTGCAGTATAAGTAATACAGTGAGTTGATATCACTGCCTGTTTTAAAGAGCTCATGACAGAATCTATTGATGAATTTCATAGTTGATCTACTAAAGTTAACAAGAGTCAAAGAATATAACTCAATTTTGATTATTGTTAACTGCTTTATAAAGATAATCAGATATATTTCTATTTATAAAAAGATTAAAGCTTCTGAATTAACTGATCTGTTTTTAAATATCATTATTTATAATCACAGTGCTCTGAAATTATTGATAACAGATCAAGAATCTCTCTTTATTAACAAGTACTGATCAGCTTTTTGCTATTATCTTATAATAAGATGTCTTCTCAGAATCACATTTCATTTATAGACAGATGATCAGACTGAATACTAGAATCAGACACTAGAATAGCATCTTCAAGTATTCTATTCATATTATTAGAATGATTAACTCAAACATCTTCTAATCACTGAATTCATATATAATAATACAAAGAATACAATCTTAAAGATATCTTCTTTCTATGCTTATTATAAATATAATTCTTTATTACTCAGTAATGTTATGAATAACATTTCAAAGAAGAAGATAGACAGTCAGAATATTGAATAGATACAGAGAACAGAGTATCTCTCAGTGTTAGAAGTAAAAGTGAGATTGAAACTTTTAAATAAAATTCATGAGAAGGCAGTGAAAAGCATCTGCTACACTTAGAAGTGATAGATGAAATACTATAATTGAAAACATCTTTCAATGAAGTTCTTGATAGAGAATCAAGTGCTACTTTCAGTAAAGAATATCAAGATAATAAGACTGTGTAAGAAGCTCAGTAAGTGATGACTAGAATCTTTCTCAGTAACAAGAGTGATAAGTAAACAGATATATGAGTTAAAATTACTTACAGAATTGAAATTAATTCATTCTATTTTTCATATTTTCTATTTAAAGCTCTATAAGCAATATTCTGAGATGAAGCTGTCTTAACTGAATAACATTGAGATTGAGAGTGATACTGAATATCTTATAAAGAAAATATTGAATAAGTGAATACATTACAGTAAGCTTCAATATCTTATGAAATGAGAAGATTATTCATTATCAGAGAATTTATAAGAACTGCTTGAGTATTTGAAAAATACTGAGAAAGAGATTATAAGCTATGAGATGACTAGTAGAGATCACTCTGTTATATGTCAGAGATGTTAAGTAAGAAATACTGCTTAAGACTTCTCATTTTTTTTCAAAGAATTTTTAAAGATAATCTTATGATGATGAGCTGATATCTTGTAAGCTTTGTAACACTCTTCTTCTATTTTCTCTCAAAGAATTTTTTAGAAGTTTAATGAGACTACACAAGTGTAAAATTCCTGAAGTGATTAGAGAGAAGAGATATTTGAAACTAATAAAAAAGATTAATATTATTAATCTGTGAGCTGCTGCTATTCTAACAAGGCTACAGCCTGCTGAAAAAGTAAAAAGAGAGATCAGAGTCTACTCATCAATAATCACACTCTTATCAAACTCATTCTTCACTGTTAAAGTCTCTGATACTGATATCTTTATCTGCTGAGAAGTTAGCACTGCAGCACTATAGAAGAGTATGAGAAATGTATAAAATATTAATTTATTAACTTATAAAGCATCTCAGTCATCTGCTTTAATTGAAGTGAGATTCTCTTCAATCAGTGATTAATCTTCACAGCACTTTTAATAATGATACTGACTAATCTCTTCTTGAGATCAGTTATTCTGAGATGTTTTTTCATCTCAGAGATTCACATTTTCATCTTCTTTTACAGATGAGTAAGAGAAATCTTCTCAGTCTTAATGAAATTTATCAATACTTAAAGCTTCAAGACTCTCACTCTGTACTGCTTGAGTATCTGAGCTTCTTGTCAGAGCTGATACAATATCTTCTTGTAGAGTAGATAATATTTACAGAGAGATAGAAGTTATTGTTACAGATATAACAGAAATAATGAGAGTGAGAGAAGAGATAAATATATAAAATCTCTTTCTTCTTCAGCTGCTTAGTGCAGTGCAGATAAGTAATAATAACTGATCAGAGATCACACTGAAGCCTCTTTACAGAGAGAAGATAAAGAAATTACAGAATTCTGTAGATTCAACTCAGCAGCATTCTGAGCAGAGCTCAGATATATCATGAAAGAGAAACTATGAATTAAGCTTCTTAAAGTCACTGTTTTCAGAATCTAGCTCTTCTCAGAGTCCTCTCTGAATGACTACACAGAGTTATATATTATTATATTGATTGAGAGACAGGACAGCATTGCAACAGTGATGAGAGAGATAGAGAAAGAACTGAATATGAATAAACTGATCAGCAGAAGGAATAACATCTTACTACAAGGTACAGTGACTATCACTGCAGCTGCAAGAGAAGCAGAAGAAGAAGAAGAAGAAGAAGATATAGCAATGAGAGTAGTGCTTCTGTGATCTGTTGACACTGCTGTCTTCATCTTCAACTGAGCTTTCTTAACAGTCACAGAGACCGCAGCTGCATCACAAAGATATTTACTCACTAGAAAATATCAGAACAAGTCTCTTATTGTCTCTGAAGAATGATACTCTCATGCACTCACTATTGCAGATGAGAAGAGAGGAAGAAAAATGTATCACAGAGAAAGAAAAAGATCTTTTTGAAAAATTCTATCACTACTGTTAGCTTTGTCTCTAAAACACATCACTTTTACAGAAAATTTCATATATAGAACAGAATATGATGAGAGATCTATAAGTCACTTATTAACTACATTTTTCACATTTTGAATTAATATATAAGGAACTCACGTATCATGTGTTTAATTTGAATAAAGATAAGAAAAGAAAGATCTACACAGTCAGCAGAAAAACTCATCTATTTCTTTATACAGTATATACACTGTTAATCAGTTGACAATTATTGCTATATAACAAAGATAATTTCTAATTCAGTAATCTTAAAAGTATCAGAACTATGCTCTTAAAGAGAAGAGTATTATCATGTCTCTGACTATGCTAAGGCCTCACTGCAGTTTCACATGACTCATTACTTTCATATAGATGATTTCATTCTATGTAAGAAATCCCGCTTCTTGCGGATTCTTTACCTCTATTTCTATCTCTCATGTAATTAATAGAGCTAGCGGCTCTTGGCTACACACAACTATATAGACTGAAGTTCACGAATACTATTCACAACTCAGCTTAAATACTATTATACATTTGATCTCTATATTTTATCTTTCTACTGTAAATACTTCTAGTAGTTAACAGTACATATCATGTCAAGCTGTAAACATCTGAATAATTGTCTGTGAGCACTTATTCTTACATTTCAAGCTCAGTCAGTCAGCAACTGTCTGTTATAACTGAAAGAACTAGAAACTTGTATACTTCAATCTCTGCAAACTCTACTGCAGACACTCAGAAGCAGTCATCTGAATCATGAATAACTTCTGTGAAAGAAGTCTCAGAGAACTTATTAATTACTTACAGAACATCATTCTCTACATCTGTGACAGAGAAACTCTCAGAACTTATAAATGAATCAATCTTAGTGAAGAACATTCTTAAGCATCTCTCACAGAATTAAGCTATTTTTCTATAAGAAATACTTACTGTCTGTAAACACTCTTGAACTGAGTCTTTAGACATGATCTTCAGAGACACCTGCAAACTGAAAAGAAACTTTCTTAAGCTGTAATCACTTAAGATCACTTACTGAATCACAATCTATAAAAGCTTTTATAAGTTTGTATTTGAAATTGACTCACAAGCTCAGCTGTGTGATATAAAAGATGAAGAAGCTGTCATCTATGTAATGACAGATCTCTATTACACTGAAGTCAAGAACTGACTGAATTATCTAGAGAATAATCATAAGAGATTCTGATAATCTGTTCTCAAGACCTATCTAGAGAATAAGTTAAGAGACTCTGTGAGCTGAACAGAGAACACCTGAGCTGCAATCATTAATATTAGAAAAAGAGGTGAGAAATCTGATAAAGACTACTCACAGCACTTCATGAAATTATGATGTGAATTGAGACCTGTGAAAACAGAGCCCTGAAACAAGATCTGAATAATAATATTTATAAAGAGACTGAATAAATATATGCAGAATAAGCTTATTAAGTAAGACTCTAAGTTCTTAACTCTGAAGAAACTGATGACTCTCATTCACTGCTTACAGATCACTGTGAGAGTCACAGATCTGTGAAGAGCAGATCACTGATCAGTCTCATGAGAGTTAGAATAACAGAGAATAGATTTGTCAGAAAAAGATGACAAGATATAGAGAGATTTATATCTGACTACTGAGTAGAGAGAGAGAGCTTCACAAGCTTCTGTAAACAGAGTGTATAACAGAGAGATTAAGAAAAAGATACTCTGCTTTATCTATTCTAAATCAGAACATCTCTGTACAAACTGTTCAGACAAATTAAAATAGAAATTTGAGAAGTTACAGACAGAGTCAGTAACAGCCTTCTTAAGAGTCTTGAAGCTGACATCTGAATCTGTTACTCTCTCAATGAAAATGCTTACTCATAGAGAGAGACTGTGACACAGTGCTGCTGCTCTGCAAGTATGAAAAGCATTGATAAACTCAGAATCTCAGATCACTGTGATGTCTCTAAAGCTCATGAAGTGAATGAGCTGAAAGATGAAGACTGAGAATCTACTCTTGTAATAAGCAGAATGTGAGAACTCAGATCTGAGAGCTGAGAGACTTATGAGAGTCATCTTTGAATTACAAGATCTCTCTGAAACCTGGAGAAGATTTGCAGAAACTGTGATTATCACAGACATCACAGATGACATGTACTTGAGACTTGTATAACTTCAAAGACACAATCTGTATATAGCTGTTCATAAGTCAGGTTTATACTTCTGATCAGTGTTGGCAGACTCACTTACAGAGGTAGAATCAGTTGATGCTGCAGAGTTGATCAGAGAAGACAAGCTCATCTATGTGATAACTTTGCAAGTGTCTGAGAACCTCGCGGTCATGAAAACTGGGAACCTGCTCTTGCAATAAGCAGGGCGTGAGAACTCAGATCTAAGAGCTGAGAGACTTGTGAGAGTCATCTTTGAATTGCAAGATCTCTCTGAAACCTGGAGAAGATTTGCAGAAACTGTGATTATCACAGACATCATAGATGACATGTACTTGGAACTTGCATGGCTTCAAAGACACAATTCACACATAGCTGTTCACAAGTCAGATTTATACTTCTAATCAGTGTTGACAGACTCACTCACAGAGGTAGAATCAGTTAATGCTGTAGAGTTAGTCAGAGAAGACAAGCTCATCTATGTGATGACTTTGCAAGTGTCTGAGAATCTCATAATCATGAAAACTGAGCTTCAGATATCAGAGAAATACTGAGATCTTGCAGAGATGTTCAGCTCAGTAAAGGCAGCTGAGCTTTTCTCTCACTGTGAGAAGAATCTGATAATAGATTTGATAGAAGAGCAGAAACTCTTCTGAGAATCAATCTATAAGCTCTCTCATTACAAGACAGAGGTCTTGCAGACCTATGTGAAGAAGAATCTGAAGAATGACTTTATTCAATCTTCACAGGCCTCCGCGGGAGCCTCTGTGATGTTCATGAAGAAGAAGAATAAAGATCTCAGATTATGTATAGACTATCATGACCTGAACTTCAAGATAATAAAGAGCTGCTACTCTTTGTCTCTGATTGAGAATGTTATCAACTGTCTTGCAGAAGCTGTCATATTCACACAACTAAATGTAATCAATGCATATACACAGCTGTGAATACAGTCTGAGAATGAATGAAAGACTGTCTTTAGAACTGCACTGAGATTGTTTGAATATCTAGTGATGTCTTTTAGTCTGACTAATATCTTGTCGGATTGAGTGTCACGGATGAAGATGTTGAAGACATATGAATCTTATCTGTATCAAGATCTGCTTGTTATATTATCTGTACACTATCTAATCTATCTATTTCATACAAAAGATGGAGCTATTTATAGTAAAATATATGTGCGAGTCAAGAGAGCTAGCATAAGCGAGTATTAGACAAGTGTTGTAGTAAGCTGATAATAATGAGAAATATTATAGTAATACAATGTTGGTGGCATTCAGTAGTGTATAACCTCTTTTTTCTGACACACTCCCTTCAGCGAATGTAACATGTAAATGAAAGTGTAAATGAAGCTGCAACAAAAAGAGTGTAGATGAATCTGTAGCAAAAAAGAGTGTAGATGAATCTGTAGAGATTACATCAAGATAGATCATTTATTCTGCTTGCACCTTGATGATATCTGATATATCAACTAGGCCTAGCATCTTGACAAATTCTGTATGTTTCTGGTGTGGCAGAGCCTTAGTGAGGCCATCCGCTGGCATCTGAGCCGTAGGCACTCAATCAACTGTAATATCGCCGGATTGAACACATTCTCGGAGCCAGCTTTCATATATATCAATGTGGCGGAGCTTCGTGGTTATAGAGGGGTCTTTCTTTGTAAGAATGTCAACTGTTTGACAGTTATCACATTGGATACAGATCTTGTGGCCTGATTCAAATTGAATATGTTGAAAGAACCTATCTCATCAGATAGACTCCTTGCCAGCTCATGAGATTGTAACAAGCTCAGCTTCTATGATAGATGTAGTTATGATTGTCTGTCTATTTGATTTCCAATCAACAGTCTCACTGAATAGTTTGAAGATATATTCTTGTGTAGAGCAGCAATTCAGATTATCTGCAAAAGAGACATCACTGACAGCTTCAATAATGTCAGGTTTGAGATCAAGTTGTAGAGGTCTGCCAATGTTATCATCATATTGAATAGTGAGATTCTTCATATTGTGTAGATAAGATATCATTCTATTCACCTCTGATGAGTGATGTTCTGATGAATTTGTCATGAATGTAGCTAGTTTACTCACTGCATATGTGATATTCAGGCAAGTCATCATCACTGAATAGATGCAGAAGTCAATACATTGTTGATAATGATGGATTTTTGCAGATCTGGCTGGCTCATTAAAAGGCTCTAACAGAGCATCAGTTAGTGAGATATATGCCTTACAGGCGTGTGCGAGATGATATGTATCAACTATCTTATCAATATAGGCATTCTGACATAGCCAGAGCTTCAAGTTGAAGTGATTGTGTATTATTCACATGTTGAGAAATCATTTCAAATCTCTCATCTGTCAGATCTCATAGGTGTTTTTAAGATCTTTGATTAGTTGATCTCTTTCTTTCAAATCTTCTCATCATGATAGAATGATGATATCATTCACATAGAAGAAGATGATTAATCAATTATTAGAGAAGAGACATCAATTCTCTGATATAGAGATGAAGCCTAATGTTCTCAATGTTGAAGATAGTTCATTTAACCAGAGAAGAGATGATCTGTGTAATTCATATAGTGCTTATAGAAGTTTTAGCACATGATTTGTATACTTCAAATTTTGCATCTTCTTCAACTTTCATCATTTATCAGATAGTTTCACATATACTAGCTCATTAATATCACTATTAATGAAGACATTGATTTCATCTAGCTATTTCACATCTAGATCAAATACTGCTGTTAAAGCTAACAAGATTCAGAGATCTCTGACAGCTAGTGTGTGAGCTTTTATAGTGAGATCTGTGATTGATTGAAGATCTTCATGTACACAGATGTGAGCTTTGTATTTCAAAAGAAAACCTTCATCATCAAATTTGTAGATGAATACTCATTATAGAGGAATAACTGAGACATCTCTCTGTGATCTGCTAATAATTTCATATATATTCTGCAGAGATATACTATTTCATTCTCTCTTAACAGTGTTCTCAAATTCTTCATGATGTGGATGTTTTTCAACATCTGTTCAGTGATTTAGTGAATCTAACAGTTGAGATCTATGAATTCTCAGAGTCAGTATAAATGCTGTTGATGTAGCTGTATTGTTGATAACTGTGAAAACAGTATTAGAAATTAAATTTTGAGACTTATTGAAGTCTGTGTGTGAATTTGAATGAGAGAATGTCTCATTGATCATTTAATAAGAATTGTCTTTGACAATTGAAACTGTCATAAGGTGAACAGCTCTGCATTTTCATGTTCTGTGATCTTCAATGATATTAGCTTCATCAAAATCAGCACTGATATCATGAGCTCTAGATGCAATGTTCTGTGTTCAATTATCTATCACAGCTGAATAAGTATTAATATCAACATCAGAACCTGTTGACTCTGTTATTGAATCTGGTGTTGAATCTGATGTAGAAAGAATTGAAATGTTATTTTTCTTCTCTATTTTTTCAGAGCTTTGAGCATTTTCTTCAGAGCAGAAAATATCAATATCTGCATCTATAATCTCTTTCAATTGATTGATAGTATTCATCAATAATTCTCAAACTTTCATATGTAGAAGCTTCATCTTCTTAGATACTCAATCTCTTAGTTGTCTTTCAATGTAGGGGTCTTCTGAGTTGAATTTCTTATTCTTATCAAACACTACATCTCTTGCTCTTATCACTCATTCTAAGTGTGGAATTCAAATTCAATAGATGTTTGTTGAATCATATTCAACTAGATATTCAATATATGCTCAGAGATCTAGCTTCTGAGAGTGGTTTCTATTGAGGACTTCATCTGGTATCTTTGCATAGGTGTGACATCTGTAGATTTGAAGATGAGTACAGAAGTAAGGTTTGATTTGTAGGAATTCTTTCAATGCTCATAGAGATGACTTTCAATCTAGAATTCTAGTAGGGATTTGATTCACTAGGTAGATGACAGTAAGTGCAATCTCAGAGAATAGTGATTGTGATAGAAGAGATTCTATTCATAGAGTTCTTATCTTTGTTATTAATATTGCTCCTGCTCACTCTGCTGCTTCATTTTGTTCATGAATATACTCTGAAGAATACTTCATCTCTAGACTCTCATCATTCACTTAATTTGTGAAATCATCTGCTTTCTTGATTGCAGTATCATTGTCAATACAAATAATCTTTATAGTACAGTTGAATTGATGTTTAATTCAATTGATAGCTTGTCTAAGAGCTTTTCAGATTTCTGATTTTCAGATAGCTGTTATAGCTATATGGAAATGTAGATAATCACACATGAAATGTATGAGATAACACTCATCATTATAGCACTGTGTAGGGCCATGTGTGATATCCGCGTGTAGGCATTCAAATGGTATTTGAGATCTAACATGAGAACATCTAGATATTTGATTTTTTGCATTAGATAGATGACAGAGTTTGCAAAGCTCAGTGATAAGCTCATCTGCAGCATCTTCTAGATTGATGATTTGAACACCAGTTGCATTATTTACAAGCTTTTGAATGATGATTTTTGATGAATGTTCTAATCTCTTATGCCATGTTGATTGAGTAGCTATAGAGATCTTAGGTTTTTGAGAAGGTTTTGTGTGTATTGACAGGTTGGAAGAAGGATTTGTAGAAGTTGAAGAATTTGAAGATATTGTTTTTTCAGATATAGTGATGTTAGATGTGTGTGATATGATAGCTGTATCAGCTTCAGTAGTGGATTTTTTCAATATAGTTGAGAAAACAGTTATATCACTATATTCTGTAACTAGCAACCTCTTAAATACTTCAACACATGCAAAGATTGTATTATCTGCGCATTTTTACAATCTGAAGTCTTTTCCATCATAATAGATGCCTTCTATATGGAAACACAGTTTCCATGCGATGATATTTGTATGGAAATTCGGGATGTAAGCTGTGTTGATGAGTTTGACATTGAACTGCTTTTCAGCTTTATTTATCATGATAGTTCTAACAGTTTCATAATCTTCAACTTTAGTGCTGGAATCACCTGTATAGACTTCCACATTCTTGTTCGCAGGTGTAAAGAATAGAAAACATGTTCAATTATTGCATATATGCTGTTCCACGCCAGTATCAAAGATTCAGAAGTTTCAGAGATAGAAGTGTGAATTTGAAGAGTTCATCAATATTTTTCAGATCTGCTGATTGATAGATTGATGATTGATAGATTGATGATCTGAATGCTTCAGAATCATATCTTCTAGAACTGCTTCATTGACATTGATTATATCTGTATTCATTGATGAATCTCTTGATAACACACAATCAACGCGTCTCTTCAATTCTTGATTTTTAAGAGCTTGATCAATCTGAGTTCTCTTCTCCTCATTTTCCTTCCATTCAGGTGGCTTTCTTGATGAATTGAGATAGTAGCACTGAGCATATCAGTGATGAGCTCTGCAGATGCAGTTTTCAAATGTTGCTGGTAATAATTGCTGAGATCTTTCATTAAGAGTAGTGAAGTTCATAGGTTTATCTTCTTTGAGAATACTCATTTTCCTATACCATTCCTTGAAGTCCTTAACTAACTCTATCAAAGATATGATATCTTTATCACATCAGACATTCATTACCCATGCTTGTACATAACCTGCATTAATAGCTAGATTCATATTTAAGAAATCTTTCTTCAAGTTGAACTGTTCAGCTATATTCATCTCTTTGATATCATCTTCAATGAGAGATCAGTCATTTAATCACTTCTCTATACCTCTGTTTTTCAGTGCTTTGCAGAGATCATGGTATTAAGTTCTCACATCATCTTGATAGTCTGCGATTGTGAGTGAGAGTCAATCTCTTAACAAATGAATAATCTTCTTCACATCATCATTCTTGCTGTGTACATGTTGTAGCTCTGTGACATTCACTGTTCTTCATATGACATCTCATATCTTTGTCATACCTTCATTCAATTTCTCATATTTCATATATTTGATTTTCCACACAGTGACCTTGATGTCATATGCTATCTTGGCCTCCGCGGTGGCTTCTTCTGGACACTCGGGTTCCAGAGATTCTTCTAGTTCAGAGAAGATATCAGATTTGTCAAGATTGATGAAGTCTGATACCTTCTTGTCCTTTGCATATCCTAGTATATACTTGTATCAAAGTTTCCAATCTCCAGGAACACTAAGGTGTACAGTTGCACTAGACATTGTCTTGTCTGTCATATCAGTTATATTGAATGAATTGATGAATCGGTTTAAGTATTTGTGAATATGATCAGAAATCAGGGTGTATAACAGTCAAGTATATCAGAACATATATGAGTGAGAATCTATCGTCTCAGTTCGAATGATAGTTATCAGTTCGAATGAGGACTGGGATCATGAATCAGGTATAACGGTCGAGTAGATTGGACCGTATACAAATGAGGATCAATCATCTCAGTTCAAATGATTGTTTGTCAAATTTGAATGAGAATTGGGATCAGTGTATCGCGCTTCTCTTCAGATGCTGCTTACCAGGCTCATAACTGTCGGATTGAGTGTCACAGATGAATATGTTGAAGATATATGAATCTTATCTGTATTAAGATCTGCTTGTTATATTATCTGTACACTATCTAATCTATCTATTTCATACAAAAGATGGAGCTATTTATAGTAAAATATATGTGCGAGCCAAGAGAGCTAGCATAAGCAAGTATTAGATGAGCATTGTAGTAAGCTGATGATGATGAGAAATATTGTAGTAATACGATGTTGATGGCGTTCAGTAGTGTATAACCTCTTTTTCCTGACATATCTCTGCAGCATTTCAGTCTTTTATCAATAAAACACTTCATACATATCTGAATGTCTTCATAATAATATATCTGAATGATGTGATGATGTACTTCATGAAGAAGAAAGAACACACTGAGCATGTGCAAAGTGTGTTGAAGGCCTTAGATGAGACAGAACTATATATTAAGCTCACAAAGTGCAACTTCAGTGTCTACTGAATTAATTTCCTAGAATATATAATTATCACAGATGATATTCAGATGAAATCTTCACAGATTGAGACTATTCTATCATAACTGAAGTCAACTAGTATTCATGAGATTCAGATCTTTCTGAGCTTTATAAATTTCTATAGATAATTTATCTTTATATTCATGAGAATCTTCTTGATTCTTACAGACATACTGAAGAGTGAAAATAAGAAGAAGTCATTCTGTAAATGAAGAATGAAAAGATTGTTGAGAAGAGAGAACTGTGAGAACTTTTTTACTTCAGAAGCTCATGAGATCTTTGTAAGATTGAAACAGATATTCATGAACACAGTGATGCTATTTCACTTTGATCTCTTACTCTTAATCAGATTGAAGATAGATATCTTCTTCTTTGTGATTTCAGAAATAGTCTTGCAACTACAGTTAAATGAGAACTGAGTTTCAGTGATCTTTTTCTCATGAAAGATGCAACTCACAGAGATCAACTATGACATTTATAATCAGAAGCTTCTTATGATAGTGAAATTCTTCTGTCACTGATGTCACTACTTTGAGAGCCTTATAATAGTGATTACTGTTAGAACTGATCATGACAGCTTGTGACAGTTTACTTCAATCAAGAAACTCTTGCAATGACAGGTTCACTGAGCTCAGAGACTGAGTGAGTTCTGATTCAAGATAGAATATATCAAGGGAACTAAGAACTCAGCAGACAGACTCTCTCACAGGCCAGACTATGTTAAGAAGACTAGGATGACAGACACAGAGAGATTAGAGAAGATAGAAAAGCTTCACAGAATGCTCAGACTGAGTGTTGTGAAGAGATTGACTGAAGAGTCTCTTAATTCTCTGTGAGAGAAGAGAGAAGAGAAAGAAAAGAAGCCTGTACAACTACTCTCTACAACACTGAGAGTCAACACTCTGAGAATCTCTGCAAGAATTCTTGAAGAGGATATCTATAATCTGAAGAGTTTGCAGGCTTTGAGAAGTGCTGTAGAAGACCTGATATAAGAGAAAACAGAGTATAAGTCTTTACAAGATCTTCTATTCAGATTGTCTGAACTACAACTGAAGAATGAATATACTCAGCATATTCAGAAACTGCTTATAACAGAAATCAACTCTGCAGAAATAAAGAATTGAAGAGACTTAAATAATCTCTTGTGAAGAGAGAGCTGAATTTATGTGCCTGTGAATAGACTGACCGCCGGGACCATGAATTTCATGTTTGATCCCATTTGGTCTGGTCCCATACATTTCTTGGCGTGAATCCCGCTGGGACTGGCTATCAAAAAAACAGATAAAGTAACTATATATCAGATCTTAAAATGAAACCATGACTTGAAAAAAATGAGAAAGTGGTTTCATTTGGTCCCATTTAGTCCCATTCTTGGCATAAAGTTACTATTTTTAGACATTTTAAGGTTTTTTTTAGACTATTTTTAATTTTTTAAAAAGTAATGCTTTTTGATAACACTCAAATGAGATTTAAAGTTATTTAAAGCAATAAAAATAATTTAAATTGAGAAGTGGAAATCATGATCCCATTTGAAAAATGTGATAAGAGTAGACAGTAAGTCTCACTGAAACAGTATGAGACTACTATCTAATGTTAAAACTGTGTAATGGGATCAGTCGAATTGATAATGGAACTATCAAAAAATCTGGTCCTGGTCCCAGACACGGTCACACGGTCAGTCTACCTGTGAATGAGTTTCTATGTATAAAACTTATTAAAAGGTATCATGACTCTTCTCTAGCAGATCATTTTACAGATACTAGAACTTATAAGTTACTTATAAGAAAGTACTTCTGACTGAAGATGTGAGAACTTGTGAAGAAGATAGTAAATTCTTATACTGTTTATCAGAATTTGTGAGTAGTGTGATTCAGATTATATAAAGAACTTACTCCTCTACTCATCTTATAAGAACCTTGAAAACAGCTAGAAATGAATGCTCTTGTGAGTCTCTCTGAAAGTAAGAACATATATGATGTCTGTTTTGACAGTGTGCTGATGATAGTGAATTGCTTTATCAAGATAACACACTTTATACCCATCTGCAAGAACTTGAAGTTAAAGAATTTGACTCATATCTTTGTTCACAATGTGATCTGATTGCATGAATTATCTGTGAACATTGTCTCAGACAGAGAATTAATCTTTGTAAAAGAGTTCTGATCTGATCTGATAATTATACTGAAGATCTCATGAGATCTAAGTACAGCTTTTTATCAACAGACAGATGATCAGACAGAATACCTGATAAGTATATTAAAACAGTATCTGTAGTACTTTGTCAATTACAATCAGAATGACTGAGTGCATTGATTATCACTTACAGAGTTCATATACAACAACTTAAAACATGTTAGTATAGATAAAACTCTCTTTGAAATGCTTACTGAGACTCATCTGTGAATGATCTTGATGAATCTGTGTGAGTACACTATAGAGTGTAATGATGCCTGTGAATGAGCTGAGAGAATTCAGAAGATTCAGAAGAAAGTCTGTGAATTCTTGAGAAAGACTCAAGAGTATCAGAAGAGATACTATAACTTTAAGCACATTACAAAGAGTTTTAAGAAAGATGATAAAGTCTGACTGAGTCTAGAAAATATTATTATACAGAGATCTAGTAAGAAGCTGAATCTCTTGCAGACAGAGTCTTATAAGATTATAGAGAAAGTTAGCTTACAGTTCTACAGATTAAAACTGTCATCTGAGTTGTAAATATACAATGTTTTTTATATCTCTTTGCTTCACAAATATAAGAAATTCTCAGAAGAGAATTCTGTGACTCATCACTCTGTTTATAAAGTACTAGAGAGTGAAAGAGAATATCAGATTAAAGAAATTATTAACTCAGAGAAGTAAGATTACAAGCTCTGATTCAAGATTCAGTGATAAGAGTATTCTGATAAGATGAATAAGTTCACTTGAGAATTATCTGAGTAGATAAGATATCTGCAGAAGCTGAGACATGACTTTCATACTATAAATTCTGATAAGTCAGAATGACATGATCTTCACTAAGAATCTGATTGTGATAAAGATATTAACACTGTCATTTATAAATTCTAGTCTATAAGATAATGAGTTTCTACTGAGATGAACAGTCTGTGATGTACATAAGAAAAGAAGAAATCATATTCTTATTAAAGCTAAAAAATAAGAAAATAAACAGAGCTGTGAATACAATTTAGAGATTAATAAAGAAAAAATAAAGAAAACTCATATTCATATTATCAACACTTACAATATTCAATCTTCTCACAACTATCAATTTCTCTCTTTAAAGAAGCAGAGAGTATCATGCCTGTAATACAGATAATTATTGTATTTGATATAAAGACTGCTAGAAATGCACAGACTTCAGAGAAGCTGAATATTAGAGCATACACAGTTGCAGCAGAGTCTTGAGAGCTGACTGTCTGCATATGTGATCAGATATCTCTTACAAAGCTGTGTCTACTCTCTCAGTTGTGCTGAAGTATTCAGCCTGAAAACAATTGAGATATGAAGAGAGAGCTCATCTGCTTAGACTAACTTCTATCACAAATTCATAACATTCACATTGTCTTGATTACCTGGATTTTACAGGTATCTGAGAACTCATCTCTCATTGACAATGAGATTGCAGAAATGTGCTGCAGTGTGAGAATCATTGATAGAGAACCTAGGCATATTTACATATACCTGATCAGAGATTGTGCAGGCAGAGAGAAGATGATTGTAGATCTGTAAGACTGCAGAAGACACTGACAACACTGAGAGCTTTATAAGAACTGTCAGCTAGAATCTGTAAGAAATTACTTATAAGAAGACTTACAGTAAAGAGAGAAACTGCACTGCTTGAAGTCAGAGACTGATCTGAGAGAGAAATGAGATAAGTCACTGATCTGAAGATCAGGTGCAGTGATGAGACTGAGAAGAATGAAGATGTGATTGTGAGTGACAGTGTTCTCACTTCATCAGCTGATAAAAAGTGATTAGAGAAGTTATAGAGATGCTTATAAGAAGCTCAGCAGCAGTCAGACATTATTTATAAAGATATTGAAATTGAAAAAATTTTTTATTCTTAAGAAGTTCTTGAATCAATACACAGACATTGTCAGAAACACTCTCTCTCTGTTATCTGAGTGAAAATACTTTGCAGATGAATAAGAATACTCACAGTTTGTAAGAATGAGAGCTGTTACAGAAAAAGAGAAAAGAAGATGAAATTTCATGAACAGATCTGAGATATTTATACTACTCTAGAGAGGTTTGCTTACACTGTGAGTGATTCTATGAAACAGTCAAATCACTCTAGTAAATAAGAGTGATTATGAATCACAGATCTGAATCTTTCTATATAACTATAAAGAATGATTGCAGACTGTGAACATCTTAATTCTACAATTCTACAGAGTTGATGAAAGAATAGAAAATTTCTCATAATTCTACAGTATCAAAGAACAATGATTTATAAGAATAAGTGAAAGATCAACTTATAAATGTTTCTCTTTGATAAGAGTAATCTCACAGAGAGTAATTCATCTGTGAGATGAATCTGTGTAATGATTACATAAGAATCTCATGAAAATGATTAAGAGTCAATCAGAACTCTTCTGTATGAAAGATACAAGATGAATCTGTGTAATAGTCAGAGAAAAATCTGTAGATTATAAAGAATCTCATGAAACAAGAAACTGAGTGACAGACTCTTTTTTCTTCATAGTAACAAGGGATTTTTCCTCACTGAGATTTTTTATAGATGTGAAGAATTTTTAGTGAGTATCACTGCAGTGCTGAGCTGATTCTATGAAGTCACTCAGTGAAAGACTTCACAGATGAAGTCTTAGAGAGAGAGAAGTATGTAAGAAATCCTTCTTCTCACAGATTCTTTATCTCTATTTCTATCTCTTATATAATCAATAGAGCTAGTGGCTCTTGACTACACATAACTATATAGACTGAAGTTCGCGAATACTATTCATAACTCAGCTTGAATGCTATTATACATTTGATCTCTACATTTTATCTTTCTACTGTGAATACTTCTAGTAGTTAACAGTATATATCACACCAAGCTGCAAACACCTGAATAATCGCCTGCGAGCACTTATTCTTACATTCTATCAGAACTAGTTTTCAATCACTCTATGATATTATTTGAATATATTATAAGAAGATCTGATTGATGAATATAAGAATCTTACTTCTATATAAAATCAGTAGATTACTTTTTCTTAACAGTGAGACACTGCTGAGATATTACTCTGACTATTCTCACTTATAAAATAAGAGAAGAATATTCACTCATTGTCTATATAGAATAGCTAGATGCTGACTCTTTATTAAAGAAGTTAGTGATTTGTTTTTCTTCTACTGAAATATATACAAGAGTTACTATGTGTCTTATACAATCTTCTTAGTATACTAGATATCATATCTGTGATATTCTTATAATAACTCTGTAGTCTACAAGCTCACTATTCAAGTAAGATAGTTAAGCTCACTCATACAGCTTTTCAAACAACTACTTCTACATAATGCTGCTGACTAGTTACTAGACTGACCGTGTGATCATGTCTGAGATCTAGACTGGCCGCTGAGACCATGAATTTCATGTTTAGTCTCATTTGATCTGGTCTCATACATTTCTTGGCGTGAATCCCGCTGGGACTGGCTATCAAAAAAACATGCAAAGTGACTATATATCAGATTTTAAAATGAGACCATGACTTGAAAAAAATGAGAAAGTGATCTCATTTGATCCCATTTAGTCCCATTCTTAGCATAAAGTTACTATTTTTAGACATTTTAAGGTTTTTTTTAGACTATTTTTAATTTTTTAAAAAGTAACACTTTTTGGTAATACTCAAATGAGATTTAAAGTCATTTAAAGCAATAAAAATAATTTAAATTGAGAAGTGGAAATCATGATCTCATTTGAAAAATGTGACAAGAGTAGACAGTAAGTCTCACTGAAACAGTATGAGACTACTATCTAATGTTAAAACCGTGTAATGGGATCAGTCGAATTGGTAATAAGACTATCAAAAAATCTGGTCCTGGTCTCAGACACGGTCACACCGTCAGTCTACTGAGATCAGAATCAAACTTTACAGTTGTCACATTGCCTAAAAGAATTACTTCTCAGAGTCTTTACAATGTTTATCATCAATTATATATCTCTTACAGTGAGAATAATACAGCTGTAATAAGTTATTATCTTAATACTATCTAATAAATAATTAGTATATATCTGTATAAATGTGAATATTTAGAAAACATACACTTAAAAAGTATGATCAGGGTGAACTCTGCTGTCACTTGAATAATATCAAGAATAGAACACTGAAATCAATGATTTCTCTCATTGATTTTACAGACAAGATGAGTGAAGATGATCTTAAGAAATATAAGATTCTCTGACTTCTGATAAAAACAAATCTTATAGAGAGACTCTATTTTCATGATATCAGAGACTGAGTGTTATTAAAAAGCATTACTTTCATACAATGCATATATACTTACTGTAACAATTCACTCTCTGTATATATAACTGAGAGTTGCAGCTTTCTCATGCTGTATAACTCTTTCTGAAATACTGACACTGATTTGCAACTCATGCAGTCTCTCAGTTTAGTACACACTGCATGTATATAGCTCTACATGCTGAGACTGTGTTGATTATTATGATCTGATGTGATACTCACTTTTCACAGGCCATGATTCATTTGAGAGAGGGAGAGAAAGATGTGACTGTGATTTTATTAAGAAAGAATGAATAATTAGTAATATTGAATGTAATTTAGTTCTTCTATATTTAAAATTTGATTAGTCTATACTCTTCAATTTGAGAATTTCTAAGAGTGTTTTAATAGTTTTCATACTAGCTTGAACTTAGTAATGAGTTGAAGAAGAAGAGAAAAGAGAGAAGAAAGAAATGAGAATAACTTATCTTTATAATATGAAAATAGAGAATTACTGCAATCATTCTCTCTAGTAATAAAGATCTGTTTTCTGCATGTATCTCTGATATAGATTATATGATAACTGTATACAAAGAATATCAACACTGCATGTATTGAATGAAGATGATATTACTATATAATACTGTAGCTGTGTCTGTATATCTCTGAAAGCTATTAATATTTTCTTTGTCTCTTTATATTTGATAAGTCAGTAATATATTTCAATACACTTTCTCTTTCATCATTATTATCATTATCATCATCACTATCATCATTATTATCATCATTATCATCATCATCAACATCATTACTATCATTATTATTATTATTATCATCATCATCATCATTATTGTTATCATTATTATATTATTTCTGACTGTTTCTTCTGTCTTTACCTCTCTTTAATACTTATTGAAATCAATTATATCATCTCTCTTCAAATATTCTGCAGTTCTGTGAATCATCAAGGCGTGTGAGTGCTGTCACAGATTGAAGAGAGAGAAGAAGAAGGCATTTAAGCAAGAAGAGACAGATTTTAAGCCATGTTATAATGCCTTGAAGAGGCTCTGTAAAAGAGTAGAATGATAACAATTCTAAGTAACACTTCTGATAGATTTAGACTGAACTAAGTATAGAAATAATGCAGATGACATCATCTGTAAGAGATTGAAGAAGAAGACAGTGAAGAGTCTCATGCAGTAGTGATAGAATCAGAAGAAGTTCTGAGAATAATTTGAGTTCAAGATAAAGAGAGAGAGAGAGAAGAAGAGTGTTACTATAAATAAGTAATAACAGAAGAAGATTGAGAGAGTGTTAAAGTAAGAGATAAAGAAGCTAAAACTAGTAAGTTTTTTATTTATTAAGAGATAATGATTTCTGATAACACTTCTATTCTCTAATTAATTAGCAGAAGCTAGCAGAGAAGGAGAGAATTGAGGTCTTGTTCAGATCTCAAATGCACTTCATAATTCAGAATATTGAGAAGACAGTTCTACTCTCTGAGTATATCAATCTGCTTACTGCTGAGATGAAACTGTAAGAATAAGTGCTCGCAGGCGATTATTCAGGTGTTTACAGCTTGGCTTGATATGTACTGTTAACTACTAGAAGTATTCATAGTAGAAAGATAAAATATAGAGATTAAATGTATAATAGCATTCAAGCTGAGTTATAAATAGTATTCATGAACTTCAGTCTATATAATTGTGTGTAGCTAAGAGTCACTAGCTCTATTAATTATATAAGAGATAGAAATAGAGGTAAAGAATTTATAAGAAGCAGGATTTCTTATATACTTCTCTCTCTCTAAGGCTTTGTCTGCAAAGCCTTTCACTGAGTGACTTCATAGAATCAGCTCAGTACTGCAGTGATACTTACTAAAAATTCTTCACATCTATAAAAAATCTCAGTGAGGAAAAATCTCTTATTATTATACAGAGAAAAGAGTCTGTTACTCAGTTTCTTATTTCATAAGATTCTTTATAGTCTACAGATTCTTCTCTGACTATCACACAGATTCATCTCATATCTTTTATATAGAAGAGTTTCAGTTAACTCTTAATTATTTTAACAAGATTCTTATATAACTATTACACAGATTCATCTCACAGATGAATCACTCTCTGTGAGATCACTCTTATCAAAGAGAAGTATTCATAAGTTAATCTTTCACTTATTCTTACAAATCATTGTTCTTTGACACTGTAGAATTGTGAGAAATTTTTCATTCTTTCATTAACTCTGTAGAATTGTAGAATTAAGATATTCACAGTCTGCAATTATTTTTTATAGTCATATAGAAAGATTCAGATCTGCAATTCATAATTACTCTTATTTACTAGAGTGATCTGACTATTCTGCAGAATCACTCACAGTGTAAAGAAACCTCTCTAGAGTAGTATAAATATCTTAGATCTATTTATGAAATCTCATCTTCTTTTCTCTTTTTCTATAACAGCTTTCATTCTTATAAACTGTGAGTATTCTTATTCATCTGTGAAGTGTTTTCACTCAGATAATAGAGAGAAAGTATTTCTAACAATATCTATATATTGATTCAAGAACTTCTCAAGAATAAAAATTTTTTTAATTTCAATATCTTTATAACAATGTCTGATTACTGCTGAGCTTCTTATGAGCATCTCTGCAACTTCTCTAATTACTTTTTATTAACTGATAAAGCAGAGATATCACTGCTCACAACTGCATCTTCATCTCTCTCAGCTCTGTCACTGTATTTAATCTTCAGATCAGTGATCAATCTCATATCTTTCTCAGATCAGTCTCTGACTTCAAGCAGTGCAGTTCTCTTCTTTACTGTAAGTCTTCTTATAAGTAATTTCTTACAGACTCTAGTTGATAGTTCTTGTAAAGCTTCTGATGTTATCAGTGTCTTCTGCAGTTCTATGAGTCTATGATCATCTTCTCTCTACTCATACAATCTCTGATCAGGTATATGTGAATATGTCTAGGTTTTCTATCAATGATTCTTGCACTGCAGTGCATTTTCACAATCTCATTATTAATGAGAGATAAGTCTCTGAGTACTCACAAAATCTGAGTAATCAAGGCAATGTAAATATCATGAATTTATAATAGAAGTTAATCTGAACAGATGAGCTTTCTCTTCATATCTTAATTATTTTCAGGCTGAATACTTCAGTATAACTGAGAGAGTAGACACAGCTTCATGAGAAATATCTAGTTATATACACAGACAGCCAGTTCTCAAGACTCTGTTATAACTGTATATATTCTGATGTTCAGCTTCTCTGAAGTCTGTGCATTTCTGACAGTCTTCACATTAAATATAATAATTATCTGTATCACAGACATAATACTCTCTGCTTCTTTGAAGAGAAAAATTGATAGTTGTGAGAGAATTAAGTGTCATAGATAATGAGAGTATGAGTTTAAGTTTTCTTTATTTTTTCTTTATTGATCTCTAAATTATGTTTGTGATTCTGTTTATTTTCTTATTTTTTAACTTTAATAAGAGTATGATTTCTTCTTTTCTTGTATACACTATAGACTGTTCATCTCAGTAGAAACTCATTATCTTATAGACTAGAACTTATAAATAACAGTGTTAATATCTTTATTATAATCAGATTCTTAGTAAAGACTGTGTCATTCTGACTTATCAGAATTCACAGTATAAAAGTCATGTCTCAGCTTCTGCAGATATCTTATCTACTCAGATGATTTTCAAGTGAACTCATTCATCTTATCAGAATACTCTTATCACTGAATCTTGAATCAGAGCTTATAATCTCACTTCTCTAAGTTAATAATTTCTTTAACCTGATATTCTCTTTTATTCTCTAGTACTTTATAAACAGGGTGATAAGTCACAGAATTCTCTTCTAAGAATTTCTTATATTCACAGAGTAAAGAGATATAAAAAACATTATATATCTGTAACTCAGATAACAGTTTCAATCTGTAGAACTGTAAACTAACTTTCTTCATAATCTTATAAGACTCTGTCTGTAAGAGATTTAGCTTCTTACTAGATCTTTATATAATAATGTTTTCTAGACTCAGTCAGACTCTATCATCTTTCTTAAAACTCTTTATAATATACTTAAAGTCATAGTATCTCTTCTAATATTCTTGAGTCTTTTTCAAGAATTTACAGGCTTTCTTCTGAATCTTCTGAATTCTCTCAGCCTGTTTACAAGTATTATCACACTCTATAGTGTACTCTCATGAGTTCATCAAGATTATCT
This sequence comes from Blastomyces dermatitidis ER-3, assembly GCF_000003525.1. Classification (NCBI taxonomy): domain Eukaryota; kingdom Fungi; phylum Ascomycota; class Eurotiomycetes; order Onygenales; family Ajellomycetaceae; genus Blastomyces; species Blastomyces dermatitidis. Next base: position 2,185,733 of record NW_025544782.1, on the reverse strand, counting down.
GTGAATAAGTCTCAGTAAGTATCTTAAAGAGAGTTTTATCTATACTGACATACTTTGAGTTATTGTATATAAACTCTGTAAGTAGTAATCAATGCACTCAGTCATTCTGATTATAATTGACAAAGCATCACAGATACTGTTTTAATATACTTATTAAATATTCTATCTAATCATCTGTCTGTTGATGAAAAGCTATGCTTAGATCTCATGAGATCTTCAGTATAATTATCAGATCAGATCAGAACTCTTCTATAAAGATTAATTCTCTATCTGAGATAATGTTCACAGATAATTCATGCAACTGAATTATATTACAGATAAAGATATAAGTCAAATTCTTTGACTTCAAGTTCTTATAGATGAGTATAAAGTGTGTTATCTTAATAAAGTAATTCACTATCATCAGCATACTATTAAAGCAGGCATTATATATGTTCTTACTTTCAGAGAGGCTTATAAGAGTATTCATTTCTAGCTGTTTTCAAGATTTCTATGAGATAAGTAGAGAAGTAAGTTCTCTATATAATCTAAATCACACTATCTGTGATCTCTGATAAATAGTATAAGAATTCACTATCTTCTTCACAAGTTCTCACATCTTTGATCAGAAGTATTTTCTTATAAGTAACTCATGAGTTCTAGTATCTGTAAAATGATCTGCTAGAGAAGAGTTATAATCCCTTTTAATAAGTTCTATGTATAGAAACTTATTCATAGATATATAAATTCAGCTCTCTCTTTATAAGAGACTATTTAAGTCTCTTTAATTCTTTATTTCTACAGAGTTGATTTCTGCTATGAGCAGTTTTTAAATATACTGAGTATATTTATTCTTCAGTTGTAGTTGAGACAATCTGAATAGAAGATCTTATAAAGACTTATACTCTGTTTTCTCTTATATCAGATCTTCTGTGATGCTTCTCAAAGTCTGCAAACTCTTCAGATTATAGATACTCTCTTCAAGAATTCTTATAAAGATTCTCAGAGTGTTAACTCTCAGTATTATAGAGAGTAGTTATACAGACTTCTCTTCTTTCTTCTCTCTCTTCTCTTATAAGAAATTAAAAGACTCTTCAGTTAATCTCTTTACAACACTCAGTTCAAGTATTCTGTGAAGCTTTTCTGTCTTCTCTAGTCTCTCTGTATCTGTTACTCTGATCTTCTTAACATAGTCTGATCTGTGAGAGAGTCTGTTCACTGAGTTCTTAGTTCTCTTAATATGTTCTATCTTGAATCAGAACTCACTCAGTCTCTGAGCTTAGTAAACTTACTGCTGTAAGAGTTTCTTGAGCCCCGGTGGCCGAATGATTAATGCGGCCACCTGGTAGCGCCTTGGCGTGGGAAACCAAGGCATGTGGGTTCGAAACCCGCAGGGGATACATTAAATCCGGAACTCAAGCACCTCAGGTTCCTAATAAATACAGAGGTGTACAAATCACTTCAATAAATCGCTCTATGTTCCTGGGCTGGGAAGTTATTATCGCATGTATCTAATTGTCACTTCTTTGTATTTCCTATGTTCTTGTTATCTTGGTGTGGTCTCAACATCTGTATTTCCTCCTGTATAACCAACACTTGGCCTGTATTTAACATCACGCAAGGACTCATCATAAGCTTCGCTTGCATATGAGTATAATGGAAGAATAATAATAATAATAATAATAATAAGAGTTTCTTAATTGAAGTAAACTATTATAAGCTGTTATGATTAGTTCTAATAGTAATCACTGTTATAAGACTCTCAAAGTAGTGATATTAGTAATAGAAGAATTTCACTATTATGAAAAGCTTCTGATTATAAATGTCATAGTTGATCTCTGTGAGTTACATCTTCTATGAGAAAAAGATCACTGAAACTCAGTTCTTATTTAACTGTAGTTATAAGACTATTTCTGAAATTACAAAGAAGAAGACATCTGTCTTTAATCTGATTAAGAGTAAGAGATTAAAGTGAAACAGTATCACTGTATTTATAAATATCTATTTCAATCTTGTAAAGACTCTGTGAGTTTCTAAGATAAGAAAGTTCTCACAGTTCTCTCTTCTTAATAATCTTTTCATTCTCTATTCATAGAATAACTTCTTCTTATTTTCACTCTTCAGTATATCTGTAAGAGCTAAGAAGATTCTTATAAATACAAAGATAAATTATCTATAGAAATTCACAAAGCTTAGAAAGATCTGAATCTTATAAATACTAGTTAACTCTGACTATAATAGAATAGTCTTAATCTACAAAGATTTCATCTGAATATCATGTGCAGTGATTATATATTCTAGAAAATTAATTTAACAGATACTGAAGTTGCACTTTATAAGCTTAATATACAGTTCTATCTCATCTAAGGCCTTCAACACACTTTACATATGCTCAGTGTGTTCTTTCTTCTTTATAGAGTACATTATCACATCATTCAGATATATTATCACAAAGATATTTAAATATATATGAAGTGTTTTATTAATGAAAGACTGAAATACTGTAGAGATATTAGTCAGATTAAAAGACATTACTAGATATTTAAACAATTCTAGTGTAGTTCTAAAGACAGTCTTTTATTTATTCTCAGACTGTATTCATAGTTATGTATATATATTAATTATATTCAGTTATATAAATATAACAGCTTCTGTGAGACAGTTAATTACATTCTCAATCAGAGACAGAGAATAGCAGCTCTTTATTATCTTGAAGTTCAGATTACAGTAATCTATATATAATTTGAGATCTTTATTCTTCTTCTTCACAAATATCACAGAGACTTCTATGAAGACCTGTGAAGATCAGATGAAGTTATTCTTCAGATTCTTCTTCACATAGATTTACAAGATCTCTGTCTTATAATGAGAGAGCTTATAGATTAGTTCTTAAAAGAGTTTCTACTCTTCTATCAAATCTATTATCAGATTCTTCTCACAGTAAGAAGAAAGCTCAGCTGTCTTTACTAAACTGAATATCTCTATGAGATCTCAGTATTTCTCTGATATCTGAAGCTCAGTTTTCATGATCACAAGGTTCTCAGACACTTATAAAGTCATTACATAGATAAGCTTGTCTTCTCTAATTAACTCTGCAGTATCAACTGATTCTATCTCTGTAAGTAAGTCTGTCAACACTGATCAGAAGTATAAACCTGACTCACAGACAGCTATGTATAGATTGTGTCTTTGAAGTTATATAAGTCTCAAGTATATGTTATCTGTGATATCTGTGATAATTACAGTTTCTGTAAATCTTCTTCAGATTTCAGAGAGATCTTGTAATTCAAAGATAGCTCTTATAAGTCTCTCAGTTCTCAGATCTGAGTTCTCACATTTTGCTTATTATAAGAGCAGGTTCTTAGTTTTCATCTTTCAGCTCATTCACTTTACAAGCTTTAGAGATACTACAGTGATCTGAGATTCTGAGTTTATTAATACTTTTCATACTTGTGAGACAGCAGTACTGTGATACAGTCTCTCTTTATAAGTAAGCATTTTCATTGAGAGAGTAACAGATTCAGGTATCAGTTTTAAGACTCTTAAGAAGACTGTTGCTGACTCTATCTGTAACTTCTCAAATTTCTATTTTAATTTATTCAGATAGTTTGTATAAAGATGTTCTGATTTAGAACAGATAAAGCAGAGTCTCTTTTTCTTAATCTCTCTATTATATATTCTGTTTACAGAAGCTTGTAAAGCTCTTTCTCTCTACTCAGCAGTCAGATATAAATCTCTCTGTATCTTATCATCTTTTTCTGATAAATCTGTTCTCTGTTATTCTAACTCTTACAGAGCTAATCAGTGATCTGCTCTCTACAGATCTGTGACTCTCACAGTAATTTATAAGTGATGAATAAGAGTTATCAGTTTCTTCAGAGTTAAGAGCTTAGAGTCTTACTTAATGAGCTTGTTCTGCATGTCTTTATTCAGTCTCTTTATAAATATCATCATTCAGATCTTGTTTCAAAGCTCTGTTTTCACAGATCTCAATTCACATCATAATTCTATGAAGTGCTGTGAGTAGTCTTTATCAGATTTCTCATCTCTTTTTCTAATATTAATAATTATAACTCAGATGTTCTCTATCTGACTTACAGAGTCTCTCAACTTATTCTCTAGATAGATCTTGAGAACAGATCAGTGAAATCTCTTATAATTATTTTCTAGATAATTCAGCCAGTTCTTGACTTCAGTGTAATAGAGATCTGTTATTACATAGATGACAGCTTCTTCATCTTTCATATTACACAGCTGAGCTTGTGAGTCAATTTCAAATATAAACTCACAAAAGCTTTTATAGATTGTAATTCAATAAGTGATCTTAAGTGATCACAGCTTGAGAAAGTTTCTTTTCAGTTCATGAATATCTCTAAAGATTATGTCTAGAGACTCAGTTTAAGAGTGTTTGCAGACAGTAAGCATTTCTTGTAGAAAAATAGCTTAATCTTATAAGAGATGCTCAAGAATATTCTTTACTAAGATTGATTTATTCATGAGTTCAGAGAGTTTCTCTATCACAGATGCAGAGAATGATATTCTGTGAGTAATTAATAAGTTCTCTGAGACTTCTTTTATAAGAGCTATTTATGATTCAAGTGACTGCTTCTGAGTGCCTGCAGTAGAGTTCACAGAGATTAAAGTATATAAGTTTCTAGTTCTTTCAGTTATAACAGACAGTTGCTGACTGACTGAGCTTGAAATGTAAGAATAAGTACTCACAGATAATTATTCAGATGTTTGCAGCTTGACATGATATATACTATTAACTATTAAAAGTATTCACAGTAGAAAGATAAAATGTAGAGATTAAATATATAATAGCATTCAAGCTGAGTTATAAATAGTATTCATGAACTTCAGTCTATATAGTTGTGTGTAGTCAAGGGCCGCTAGCTCTATTGATTACGCAAGAGATAGAAATAGAGGTAAAGAATCCGCGAGAAGCGGGATTTCTTACAGAAACCTGAGACAGCAGATCAGAAAATGCGGGATTTTGAGATGCAGATTGATTTGACTGAGAAGAAGCAGTGAAAATTCTTCTCTGAGAAGGCAGTGAAGAGAGATTTTAAGATGATTATTATCTCAGATGAGAAGAAGAAGAAGAAGAAGAAGAATAAGAAGTGAATTATGAAGAATGATAAGAAGAATAAGAAAGAGAAGAAGTAGATTTTTTTCTTTTTATATTAGTTAGTTATAAGTTTAAGTTTTTAATTATTAATAATTAAAATTGATTTTGAGTTTTCAAAAATTATTGTACAAGTTGTAATCAAGTTAGGAATGATATATATATATATATATATTTAACTATCATGATTCATAAATCACTATGATGTATAAGTATCAACATTTTTTCAACATTGATATTCATAATATTAATATATTTTTAATGATATCATCTGATAATGCAATTTGATAACACTCTCTTTCACAATATTAATATATTTCAAGAAATATGATAGAGATTAATCAAGATTGTTTATTTACTTTTATACATCAATGATATTCAATCTGAGTTAGTACTAAAATTATAACTAAGCTAAGAAATAAGATTATTTTCTCTTATATTAATTCTTGTTACACACATCAGTGATCAGTTATTAAAAATAAATTATTATCTTTCTTAAATTATTATTATGTCTTCTGAATTCACTTCTTTCACTTCTTTTACTTCTTTGAAGATCTACAAACTCTTCAAGAAATCACTGTAAATCATAAAGTCTATGTTATTTACAATTCAATACAGAATGCTCTCTTTTAATTATGATAAATAATCACTTCATTCTTCACATCTGATTTCAGGTCATGAAATTTATGAAAAACTTAACACAAATATTGAGATGAACTATGAAATAATTATTAACAGATTATATTGCAGATTACTGAAGAGTTATCTCTCTGCTACAATTACTGTAACTTCATTCAGAAATATTTATTATAAACTGATCATAAGTCTGAAGAAATTTTCTGACATCTGAAGTCATCAGAATCCAGATAATAAAAGAAAAATAATCAGACAATTACTACTGAGCTGATAAGTTACTCTATCAGATAACAATTTTTAATAATACTAACTTTCTAATTTAAAGAAAATCATGTGAAAATGATTATATATTAGTACTCTGATTTCATAACTCTCATCTGATAACTTCTGTGAATAATTATTTTGTATATATATATCTCTGAATCTTTCTCTTCAATTAATTGAAAACTCTGAATTTCAAATACTTCTTCAAATACTTAATTCAAATCTTCATATATCACATCAATTCTGTCTTCAGTTCAATCTCAAGATACACTACAAAGTCAATATACAATATCTAGAATCAGAGTTGAAGAATCATTGAAGAGTGTCTCTCACAGTGAATGTATAAACTAGTATAAATAATCTTGCATTTATAAGAGTTACATATTATTACATTAATGAGAACTGAACTTATTAAGAGATATTAATTGAATTTAAATCATTGATCAGTTATTATTATTATTATTATTCTTCAATTATAGATGTATGCAGTCAGAGACTATGACATCTACCTGAGAACTTTAGTTCTCAGGGTTTTTTCTATGTCTGTAAAGTTAACTATTGTACATTCATCAATTTCAGATATGCAAAATCAGAAAATTCCAGCTCAGAATACAAAAACTGTTTACAAATTGCAGTGTTTTAACATCTTTTGATACTTTGAAATCATTTGACAATATCATGACAAAAGAAAAGAGAGAAAGAACACAGTCTCAAAGATAGATACATTAAATAGATAGATAGAAAGAAATTGAAAGAAAAAGATACAGAAAAAGATAAAGTAAAGAGAGACTATAACAAAACAAATTATTAAAAGAGAGTGTATAGCTGTTTTAACAGACTATATCTGATTGATTTCCTCCTCTTCATATTCAGATAATTCTGAATTTAGCCATTTTCTTGTAGCTACTTGAGTTTCTGATAGAAAGTCTATTAAGTATTTAATTCCTATCTCAGTTGAGAATAAGAATCTCATATTTAATTGATTTAGATCATACTTCTCTTTCAATCTGACTCTGAGACTATTGTATAATGCACAGTGCATTATAATATACTCAGGATTCTCATTTGTATTGCAGAATGAGCATTATATTGAGTCAAATCTATCATCAAATCTTTGTATATAAGATTTGAAATAGCCATGTCCTAGTTTCAGCTGTATTATAGATGAGAATATTTTCTTTTTACATTTAATTGAACAAGATTTTCACTTGAGTTTTGTTTCAAATCTTGAATAATGTATACTCTTCTTTTATTTCTGCCAGCTTTCATTTCACTTGTCTAAACAAGATTCTTTTATTTTTCTCTTTATAAAAGATCAGGACATAATTTTTTGAATAGATCTGCTTAATTCTGCACTCTTTTTTACAGCTGAATCAGCCAATTCATTGTCATGAATATTCATATGAGCAGAAACTCAGTGCAGATGAATTCTCAGCTTTGATATTCTTCTCTTTTGAATTTTTAAAACAGAGTTTAAGATCAGTTCAAGATTCATTTGATCATTATGAATCTGACTATTTCTAAGTCTTTTTAAAGCAGCTTGACTATCAGAGAATATTCATACCTCTTTCAAACAATTTTCTCTTTTATAAGATTTTATTTCAATGAGTTTGAAAGCTTTCACTATTGCAAATAGTTCAGCATCAAAGACTTCACATTCAGAGCCTAGATTCCAGAAATCTGAGATAAAATTAATATTATCTTCAGTGTAAGCAATGCCTGCGAATCATTCTTTATGTTTCTCACTCACAGCTCCAGTCAACCGCTCCACCACGAACTCGCTCGATTTTTCGAATAAGAACCCGCCGATAGATCCATCGAAAAGCCCTCGATCATACGAGCATTTTGACCCCATCGCCGACCGCATACCCCGTGTGGTGGTGGAGTTATCCAGCCAAACGTGAACCAGACGTCGTTCGGAACTCCTGCGTGGGATTATCCCCCCATTCTCCCCTACCACACCACAACCCCGGGCCAAATCGCCATACAAATTGTAAGGTGAAGAGACCTAGCCGTATGCACCAATCTTCTCAATTTTGGAAGATCCCTGATCTGTAGTTGTGGAGATATCTGAGGAACGACCTTCACGAAAACCCTGTCCATCTTTGATGTTTCAAAACATCAACGCCAAGTCCCACCCTCGTACCGCCCTTCCCAATCTGGCCCATCCCCGGCAGAAAAATACAAAAAGATACCTTGATGATAATATCAAGCACATAATCAACAGACAATAAGACAACAGCACATCAACAACTATAAAATCAGTATATTTCAAGATCTGACTGAGCCTTTGATCCCTGCACAGTGAGATATATTAAATCTAGTTTTAATATCTCAATATTCAATAGATTCTGCAAGAGATTGAGAACAGCAACACTAGATTTCTATTGAATTTAAGAATTAACTCTATATTGATATAATCATTGACAAAGTCTTCTATTTTGAGATATAAATAACCAGTTCCTCTACATCCCGCTGGCAATATTTACATTATCATATAGAAACAGACTTATATTCTCTATAATATCAAGACTCTGAAGAGAGAAAGTCTTGATAGAGAGTATACAGTAGTGCATATCTTAGCAGTTTCTATCTCATTCTTCTACAGCAGTTAATGCAAAAAAAAAAAGATCTTAGAAATAGTTTTTTACTTCTCTTGAAAAAGTAAGATGTTTTTCTCTGAGTTTTATACAATATTCTTACAAAGAATTAAAAACAGAGTTGTTTTCTATCATAATTTCATATTCTTTTAAGTAAGAATTACTTTTTCAGTGACTGAAGAGCTTTTATTAATACTTAATTTTTTTTTACACTCTTTATTAACTGATTTGAGTTGCATACTTATTGTGTGAGAAGAATTGAATAATTTAGAATAAAATTGAATAGTTTTAATCAATTTCTCTGTAAAAAATTGATTTATTTTTTATCAGTTTTTCTCTCAAAAACTGTCATATTATTTGATTTACTATCAATTGATATCATACTTTTCCTCACTGTATTTCAAGAAAGAGATTGTAAAGATTTTATTAATTTATCTTAAAAATTAATTTTAGTTTATTAGATTCTCTTCAAAAATCTAACCTAGTTACTGAACTAGTGTGAAAAAAATCAGGTGTTTTGTACACAAAAGTCTGCTATTCTTCTTTTGAAATAGTCTGATCAACTTTTCAATTGAAAACAGACTTAGAAACCTCTTAATTGAAACAGTCTGACCAACTTTTCAATTCAAAAGAGTTTAATAAATATCTCAATTGAATTAGTCTGATCAACTTTTCATTGAGTAAGAACAATGAGTTCAAAAGTACACTCAGTTGATGTGAAAAAAGATGCTTTCTCAAATGCTATTCCTGAGATTGAAATTCTGAAGAGAAGAAAGAAAGAAGAAATAGAGAAACAACAAGTTCTTAAAATACAGAAACTTGAAAAAGCAAGTAAAATTCTTGAAAAGCAGTGTCTGAGTGAGATGAATGAAGAAGTTCTGTTAATTCTTCATACTCAGACTAGACAACTACAGAAAGTGATCAAGTTCAAACTTAGAATTTCAAACACAGTTCAAAAAACTTTGAAAATTTCTAATACAATCACTGACTCTTCAGTTTGCTCTTCTTTCTTTTCTACTTCTTCTTCTTCTTCTTCTTTAAATCAGAAGAAAACATATGCTCAAGCAGCTGAATCTGCTGTCTCTAAACCTGCTGTCTCTAAATCTGCTATCTCAAAATCTGCTCAAAATTCTGAGAAAACTAAGAAGAATACTGCTCATACTTCTAGTGATAGAAGAGTGGAGAAAAAAATGCAAAAAGAGAAAAATCTTCAAATCTTCAGAGATAGAAGACTTATTCTCAAAGTCTCAAATCAGAACATATTACAGAGAAATAAGCTAAACTCAAACCTCATTTTCAGAATTAGAAATGAAATCAATCAGCAGTTCTTTTCTCAGTTAATGACTGATATTAAAGTTCAAAAACCAGTTATAGCTTCAATTGAGTCATTCTTCTTTAAAAACTTCATTATTCTGACTACAATGCCTGAATTCAGTGCTGAATTCCTTATTCAGAATGAGAATCTCTGAAAATCAGTAGTGAAATCTTTGTTAAACACAATAATTCTATCTGAGAGAGATGAAAAGTGAGACAAATTCATTCTTCATAATATTTCAGTTGAAATTTTTGACTGTGAAGAAGAAATGCTACTTCTTAAAAATGAATTAGAAGAATACAACTCTATTCAACTGAGAAAGAAGTCTGTATGACTAAATTCAATTGAGTTCAGACAAAGCAGAAGAAATGCCTCTGTTCTAGTATATATAAAGACAATGAAACAGTCAAAGATCTCTGAAGTAAGAGTAGCAGGTTTGAAAATGAGAGTTCATGAATACAAAGACTCAAGAATGAATCTCAAAGCTCAAACACAGTGTTCAAACTGTCAAAGATATGAATACTTTGCAATCTCCTGTTTCAGAGACTCAAAATGTGCATTCTATGTCAGAGATCACAAAACTAGTGAGCATAAATGTGAAACATGCTTAAAAAGAGGTGAAATATATCAACACACTCTGCTTAAATGCTCTAATTGCAAAGAAAAACATGCATCTAGCTCAAAAGAATGTATGTTTACTCCTAGAACTCAAAAGAACTGAAGAAAAGATGAAGCTCAAAGTCAATCTAGAACTGAAGAGAAGAGTCAAGCCAGTAAACTCACAACTGCAAGCTCAAAAAGAAGAAACTCTCAACTATCTAAGTCTTCAAACTTCAACTCTTCAGCTAAATGTAAATAGAACTTGAATTCTCAAACTTCTGTTAAAATTAGAGAATTGAGAAATGACTCTGATGATAAACTAGATATAATGCAAGCAGTTGAGATTTCTACTTTTCAGAACAGTTATAATCTACTATCTGATGATAGTGATTAGATTCTACTCTACTCTCTTTTAGTATGAATATACAACAAAAACAACAAAAAAAGTTTAAAAACTCTTCAAAAATCACATTTATTCAAAATAATGTGGATAGAAACTCAAATTGCATTTATTCTTGTCTTCAAATTGCATTTGAATAAAAAGTTGATTTTATACTGCTTCAGGAGCCGAATTTTGATGCTGAGCAAAAATATGTCATTTCTCACTCAAGCTACTACTGCTTTTTACCTCAAAAGTCTGAGATAAAGTCAAGAGTAGTGATCTATGAAAGAAAGAGATCAAGATATCAATTTAATCTATGATTTGATATCATGTCTGACTCTGATATTCTGGTGAGTGACATTATAGATAAAGAAAATGAGTTTGATACTATACAGCTTATAAATATCTGTAATGAAAAGTCATTGAAGAAATATAACAATATCTGAACAATTGATAGAGGATTTCTAAACATAACTTCATCAAGAAACTCTATAATTGCAGAAGACTTCAATGCACATCATCTCTGATAAAATTCAGAATGTAAGAGAGCAGTGAGAGCTGATAATCTGATTGAATGAATCTTTGAGCATTCAATAGATTTGATTAATAAGTCTGATCAACAAACATTCTTTAGAAAAGACATGAAACAGAAGTCTATTATAGATCTAATCTTCATGTCACAAAATCTAATGAAAAGAAGACTTGTAAACTGGTTTATTGATTCAAATGAGACATCAGAATCAGATCATGAGATTATTCAATTTGATATTGAACTGAGTGAAAAACAAATGAGTGAAAATCCTCTTCTCTCTAACCAGTATAACTTTGAAAAAGCTGATTGAAAAGCAGTTGAAGAAAGCATAAAACTATTAAAATCTGAGAGACAGAATAAGCTATATTGAAATTCTGGTCAAGATATCTCAAATGAAATGCTTGAGAATAGAGTGAAGCTTATTACATCTATTATTCTAACAAGTGTTAGAGATAATATTTCAAAGAGAAAATCTTCTGAGTATTTAAAATCTTGGTGAAATGAGAATATCTCATCTAAAAGAAAAGAATTAGCTACTGCTAGAAGAGATTGAAAGAATGATGTAATATCTGATAAAGAGTTCAAAGCTGTCAGAAATGAATATTTTTCAGATATTAAAAGAGCTAAAACAGACTGCTGGAATAAATTTCTTGAAGAAGCACAAGGAAAGAAAGTTTTTAAAGCTTTTAACTATACTAAAACAAGAAGTGTAGCAAAACTTCCAGCCTTGAAATATGAGTTTCAGAATGAATCATATACAGCAAACTCTTTTGAGGAAAAATGTCAAGCTTTCATGAGAATTCTCTTTCAGAACTCACCAGATTCAGATTCAGATTCAGATTCAGATTCAGAGGAAGAGAATATATCACTTCTCAACTATATTGATGAAAATGACTGAGAATGGCCTGATCTTACACAAGATGAATTAGAGTCAGCTATCTTCTCAAGTTCTGTTAAAACTGCTGCAGGTCCTGATTCAATTAATCACTTGATTATTCAGAATACATATTTCTACTTAAAGAATGAATATTTTGAGCTCTTTTTTAATCTCTTGAAAAATGAATATCATTCTGAATGCTGGAGAGAAGTCACTGAAGTGATTCTTGCAAAACCTAATAGAAAAACTTCAATTTCTAAGTCATATAGAGTAATATCTCTATTGAACTGTCTAGAAAAGGTTTTAGAAAAGATAATAGCTACTTAACTGTCTTTTATAAGCTCTATAGATGATTCTCTTTTATTCAGTGAACAAATGAGAGATAGAAAACAGTGTTCTGCAATTGACACTGTTCTCTCAGTTGTTCATGATATTCAAATAGCAAAGCATGAGGGTCTGGTCTCAACTGCAGTTTTTATTGATATAAAAGAAGCATTTGACCATGTTTCAAAGTCAAAGTTAATTCAGACATTGAAGATATTAAAACTGTCAATTTCTCTAATAAAATGAGTTAACTGTTTTATATCTAAAAGAAGTATACAACTCTTCTTTGATGAAATGAAATAAGATAAGACTGAGATAAAAATAGGAGTATCACAGAGATCTTCAATCTCACTCATTTTATTTACAATATACACTGCATATCTATTTAAAAATAGAAATATGAGAATAGTGCGATCTTCAAGTTATGTGAATGATATTAGTCTAGTCTACAGCTCAAAAACTATCAAAGAGAATTTGAAAGTAATTGAAGAAGCTGCAAAGAAAATCTTTGTTAGAGCAGATATCAATCAAATTCAAGTTGATATGAATAAAACTGAGTTAATTCATTTCTTTTCTAGATTCAATGAGAAAGAACTATCTCTAACTCTTTTAAATAGAGAGATTAAACTCAGTGTAAATGTCAAATGATTAGAAGTATGATTAAACTTCAAGTTGAATTTTAAATATCACATTCAACAAAGAACTGTCAAGACAGAAAGACTATTGAACAACATAATCAGACTATCAAATACAGAGAGAGGTCTATTCTTCCAGGCTATGAGACAGTTATATATAGCCTGTATTACATCAGTAGCTGATTATGAAGTTCAAATTTGATAGAATAATCAAGAGAATTTCACTGAACTCTTTCAAAGTCTGTAAAACAGAGTCTTGAGAAGAATTCTGAAAGCATTCAAATCATCTTCTATTAAAGTAATGAAAATTGAAGCTTCAATTCCTCCTCTTACTATTAGATTTGAAAAGGCCTGTATGAACTATGCTCTGAGAGTTGTAAAGATGAGCTCAAATTATATAATCAGAGAAAGAGTCTCTTCTTCATTTCACTCAATTAACTCTGGAAATGAACTGGATTGGAATAGATTTCTTGATTGAAATGAAAAAAATTCTTTCAAGAAAATGCCTTCTCAACTGTACAGACTATGCTCTCTGATTAAAAATCAATTTTCTTCTTTAAATGTTGAAAAAGTTGATCATGAGAAGTTATCTCTCTGGAGAGAAAAGCTTGAATCTCTTATAGATTTACAAATAAGTGAACTATCAAAAGAGATAGAATATGAACAGCATTCAAAGAGAATTTCTACAATTAATATAAAAGACTCTATTCTGATTTATTCAGATGGCTCAAAAAATGAGAACTTGAATAGATTAGACACAGGCATTGCTTATACTGAAGATAATATCAATCTTATCTCAGATTTCTGAAATCTAGGCTCTGAATATGAAGTCTTTGATGCTGAACTATTTGCAATAGTGAAAGCTTTCAAACTCATTGAAATAAAATCTCATAGAAGAGAAAATTGTTTGAAAGAGATATAAATATTCTCTGATAGTCAAGCTGCTTTAAAAAGACTTAGAAATAGTCAGATTCATAATGATCAAATGAATCTTGAACTGATCTTAAACTCTGTTTTGAAAATTCAAAAGAGAAGAATATCAAAGCTGATTATTCATCTGCACTGAGTTCCTGCTCATATGAATATTCATGACAATGAATTGGCTGATTCAGCTGCAAAAAGAGATGCAGAATTAAGCAGATCTATTTAAAAAATTGTGTCCTGATCTTTTATAAAGAGAAAAAGAAAAGAATCTTGTTTAGACAAGTGAAATGAAAGCTGACAGAAACAAAAGAAGAGTATACATTATTCAAGATTTGAAACAAAGCTCAAGTGGAAATCTTGTTCAATTAAATGTAAAAAGAAAATATTCTCATCTATAATACAGCTGAAACTAGAACATGGCTATTTCAAATCTTATATACAAAGATTTGATGATAGATTTGACTCAATAGAATACTCATTCTGTAATATAAATGAGAATTCTGAGCATATTGTAATACACTGTGCATTATACAATAGTCTCAGAGCCAGATTGAAAGAGAAGTATGATCTAAATCAATTAAATATGAGATTCTTATTCTCAACTGAGACAGGAATTAAATACTTAATAGACTTTCTATCAGAAACTCAAGCAGCTATAAGAAAATAGCTAAATTCAGAATTATCTGAATATGAAGAGGAGGAAATCAACCAGATATAGTCTGTTAAAACAGCTACATACTATCTTTTAATAATTTGTTTTGTTACAGTCTTTCTTTATTTTATTTTTTCCTTTCAATTTCTTTCTGTCTATCTATTTAATGTGTCTATCTTTAAGACTGTGTTCTCTTTTCCTTTGTCATGATATTGTCAAATGGTTTCAAAGTATGAGATGATGTTAAAACACTGCAATTTGTAAACAGTTTTTGTATTCTGGGCTGAAATTTTCTGATTTTGCATATCTGAAATTGATCAATGTATAATAGTTAACTTCACAGATATAGAAAAAACCCTGAGAACTAAAAGTTCTCAGGTAGATGTCATAGTCTCTGACTGCATACATCTATAATTGAAGAATAATAATAATAATAATAATAATAATGTCTGAATTAACTTTGACTTTGAAACATGATCAAATGCTTCTTTTATATCAATAAAAACTGCAGTTGAGACCAGACTCTCATGCTTTGCTATTTGAATATCATGAACAACTGAGAGAACAGTGTCAATTGCAGAACACTGTTTTCTACCTCTCATTTGTTCACTGAATAAAAGAGAATCATCTATAGAGCTTATAAAAGATAGTTGAGTAGCTATTATCTTTTCTAAAACCTTTCCTAGGCAGTTCAATAGAGATATTACTCTATATGACTTAGAAATTGAAGTTTTTCTATTAGGTTTTGCAAGAATCACTCCAGTGGCTTCTCTCCAGCATTCAGGATGATATCCATTTTTCAAGAGATTGAAAAAGAGCTCAAAATATTCATTCTTTAAGTAGGAATATGTATTTTGAATAATCAAGTGATTAATTGAATCAGGACCTGCAGCAGTTTTAACAGAACTTGAGAAGATAGCTGACTCTAATTCATCTTGTGTAAGATCAGGCCATTCCTAGTCATTTTCATCAATGTAGTTGAGAAGTGATATATTCTCTTCCTCTGAATCTGAATCTGAATCTGATGAGTTCTGAAAGAGAATTCTCATGAAAGCTTGACATTTTTCCTCAAAAGAGTTTGCTGTATATGATTCATTCTGAAACTCATATTCTAGAGCTGGAAGTTTTGCTACACTTCTTGTTTTAGTATAGTTAAAAGCTTTAAAAACTTTCTTTTCTTGTGCTTCTTCAAGAAATTTATTTCAGCAGTCTGTTTTAGCTCTTTTAATATCTGAAAAATATTCATTTCTGACAGCTTTGAACTCTTCATCAGATATTACATCATTCTTTCAATCTCTTCTAACAGTAGCTAATTCTTTTCTTTTAGATGAGATATTCTCATTCCACCAAGGTTTTGAATACTCAGAAGACTTTCTTTTTGAAATATTATCTCTAACACTTGTTAGAATAATAGATGTAATAAGCTTCACTCTATTCTCAAGCATTTCATTTGAGATATCTTGATCAGAATTCCAATATAGCTCATTCTGTCTTTTAGATTTTAACAGTTTTATGCTTTCTTCAACTGCTTTTCAATCAGCTTTTTCAAAGTTATACTGATTAGAGAGAAGAGGATTTTCACTCATTTATTTTTCACTCAGTTCAATATCAAAATCATTGATCAGTAGTCATACTGAGAATTATATAACAGAGATATTAATAACTGTGATTAAAAATGACTATTAAGATATTAGTCTCAGTCTTCTTACAATTATAACTGATAATGCTGTAAATAACTACACTATGATAAAGAGCTTGAAGCAAAAATTGACTTTGTATTTCTGAAATAATAAACAAGGTCATATTCTCTGCATTGCTCATATGATTCAACTTGTGATACAAACACTGATAAAGAATCTTAACATCAAGACAAAGAATAATGAGATGACTGATTCTTAAGATGAGAATAAGATGAAAGTGATTACTCAAGTAACTTTTACATTCACTTTGTAAAAGATAATATTTTTTGATAATACTTTTTAATATTGCTTTTTAATAATGCTTTTTAATAATACTACTGTTAGACTGACCGTGTGACCGTGTCTGAGACCAGGACCAGATTTTGTGATAGTCTCATTACCAATTCAACTGATCTCATTACATGGTTTTAACATTAGATAGTAGTCTCATACTATTTCAGTGAGACTTACTATCTACTCTTATCACATTTTTCAAATGAGATCATGATTTCCACTTCTCAATTTAAATTATTTTTATTGCTTTAAATGACTTTAAATCTCATTTGAGTGTTACCAAAAAGCATTACTTTTTAAAAAATTAAAAATAGTCTAAAAAAAACCTTAAAATGTCTAAAAATAGTAACTTTATGCCAAAAATGAGATCAAATGAGACCAAATGAGATCACTTTCTCATTTTTTTCAAGTCATGGTTCCATTTTAAGATCTGATATATAGTCACTTTATCTGTTTTTTTAATAGCCAGTCTCAGCGGGATTCACGCTAAGAAATGTATGAGACCAGACCAAATGAGATCAAATGTGAAATTCATGATCTCAGCGGCTAGTCTAACTACTGTTAATTTTGAATAGATTGACTAATAATTTAAATATCACAGATTTAAAACATTGCTAATGTGATTTATACCTTCTCTAAATAATAATAATGATTTCATGATATTCAATAAATAAACAAATCAGTCACATTGTGGTTCGGAAGAACGTACGACCGTCGGATAATACCGCGGCCGCTTCCGAACTACTAGCGTACGCGTACGAGTGTAAAGAGGCCATAGCGTACACTAATTAATTTAGCATATGAGATTACAATATAAGAAGCCGGTGTACACCTGTAATCATACACTGGCTTAAGCAATCTTTGAATCACATCTGGTAGCATGTCTAAAAACCAGTGAGAAGTGCAGGCTTCTCCAGGATGTGATAATTCTGTCTACAAAGCAATTTGTAGTTATCATGCCAGTGTGGTTCTAGAACATCTCAAAAGATAGTGTATGAAGAGCAGTGAGTGAAAGAGCATCTGATTGATGCTGCTTCACTTGTTGAGGGAAAACTCACACCCAGGCGAATGCCATGTATGAGACGCGAACAGATGAGTGTGAGAGAGATGAGAGTGTGACCAGATTCAAGCAGTCCGCTCTCTACTC